>NC_052951.1:21176654-21356654 GCF_013358895.1 Oreochromis aureus
TTTACCTTCTTAACGTACTTCCTTATCAACAGAACATGATCAATAAACAACAAAAATTCAAACAGCCCTGAATGCCAGAACACTGTTTTTCTTTTCCACTTTGTTGCCATGAGCCAGTGTTAGTAGTCCAGTCCCAGTCGCACTTGTTCTGACCTTACTCATAAACAAAATGTTACTAACGTTCAGATGATTCTGGATTTAATCTGAAAATTCTGTAAAGATTTGCATTGTGATTTTAGCTTTGTAATAAATTTTTAGTCACCGAGGTGATAAAACTTCAAGTCCAGAAGGATTTGGACAAAGACTACCTGTACTTAAATCATATCAGTCGTGCCGCATGTGTGACAAGAACACCACATCAAATAGGAAGAGCAAGCCGAGTCTGAAAGAGGATTTCGATCTGGAAACTTTCATGGATATTTATATTTGACATTTAAGTCGTCTAATTGCTCTTTTTTTGCCTCGTCTGATTTCTTTCTAGTGACGTAGTTTCAGATTTTAACCCACGGGCTGCGTTACGATGGATAAAAACCACTGCTTAAGTTTTACAGCCAGATTTAGACTTTTAAAGGGCCCTTCTCCACATCCTTTATTTTTGGATGTTGAGTCTGATTGACATACTGGCATTTGCCGCTGACCAGTGACCTTTTTGCTTTTTAAAAAAAATTCATTTATTTTTGTAGGGGAGGCTTTCACTCTGCACTAACTCAGCCTGTCACCAACATAATTAATTTCATTAATCAACAAAATTTCCCTTGGGGCGTTTGAGATACTACAGCTAAGGTGAAACTTTTTAGCATTCGAACACTCCCCATTCGATAACGTGGCTATTTCCAATGCTTGTAGCGCCACATGCCCGTGCGAGCGCAGATTCATTCAGCTCACAACTGAACAGAAAATAATAGATGAAAATTTAAGAGATTGAGCTTCCTTTGTGCTGCTCTTGAGAAGATGTCAGAGGGGTAATAGGAAGATGAATGAAAAGCAGTTATTCATGCTTTCTTCAGCACTGTATTGATCGATGCAACAACTGATATCCCATTGCGTTTGCTGCCCTCCCGCCTGCCTCTCTGTGTGTCTGTATGTCCCTGCCACCTGCTACCAAAACAGGGAACAAGATTCTCCATCTGCCCCTGGATCTCTGTCATTCGCTGTCTGCCTTTTGCCTGCTGCTTTATTGCCTTTGTCATCTCTTTCTTTATTTCTCGCTTTGCTCCCTCTGTCACTTAGTTATCTGTTTTATCAGCGCCGTTTCTCTCTCCTGTCACACACCCACCTTTCTTTTCTCTCCTGCTCAGACGCGCACTTACATATTCTCCTCTGTTCCTCGAATGTGAGGAGGTGTCTGCTCCCCCCATATGGCCTGTCAACTTACAGCAGAGAGTGTGGGTGGTGTGTTGCATTCTAACCTAGCGCGGCGTTGGGAAAAAAAAAACAAAAAAGGAGAGAAATCATATGTCAAATGGTGGGAAAACACGCTGTGAAGAAGCACATCTATTTAGAAAACTCACTGCCTTTGAACTTGTGATGCACCGTGCAGCCATAAATAATAAAAGAGAAATGTAGTTTGTGGAAAATATCTCACTCGCAATCAATTATTTTCTACAATCCAGAGGGAGTTTGAGAAAATAAGCAGGTGCTGTGTGTGTGTGTGTTATGAAAGATGTGGTAAACAATAGGTAAACTGTAGATGTGTAATCTGCGGTCAGTGATGAGAAAGCTGGGGAGCAGAGGAACAATCCTAACGGATCTTTTATAATCTGCTTTGGTTTTTGTCTTTCTCCGAAATTCAAAACTGTCGACAGCTGCCTGTTGTAGAGAAGAATAAAAGGCAGGCAGGGAAGTACAAGATTATAGATATATAAATATAAATATCTTTAAGCCTGATTGAAAGAAAAATCACCTGCGGGCCATTTTGAGCAAAAATGCCAAACAGGTCAACAGATTGAAGGAACTATCTCGAGTGGATGGTCTTGAACTACATTCTAGTTTATTCTTTATAATAACGTTTTTACTCCTCTGCCATAAAGGCTGATGAGGTATTGTCGTCACCCAAGTTTGTGAACACAGTAACCCCAGAACGAGGCGATGAGTTTAAATCTCAGTGACTTTGTTAAGGTCAGAGGTCAAATTTTCTGAAAATCACCTATAGGATTTTAAAACAACTATCACAGGCCGTCAGTATTTTTTAAAATGTCGGTGAAATAGATTTACCAAGAAGATGATGTCGGTAGCCTTTGCTGAGTAGTTTCTGACTTTATTCATTTTATTTGATTTTGAATGAACGAATTAAATCTTTATTTAAACATATAAGTAGCAAATGCTAATAAACATAAAAAAAAGTCATCTCAAACTGGGTGATGAGCATGACATGAGTTCACTGTACTCAAATGGCCTCCACAGTCACCAGATCTCAGTCTAATCGAGCAACTTTGTGGTGGAGATTTCAATTATGAAAGTCTGTCAGGTAAGTCTACAGCAACTGTGCGTCATGTCATTAAAGACCAATATCTCTGAGGAGTGTTGCTACTGGTACTCATGAGGTGTCTGATAAAGTGTTTGGGGAGTGCAGAGAACGCACATTTAACCTGAAATAAAATTAATATAAATTCTACATATAAGTTTGCTTTTCTCAAGCTTGTTGTACTTACTTTACTCATGAGTTCTTATTTGTCTTTTCTAGTTTCATGTGAGCAAACAGTGTGAATCCACAGGAAGCCTGTGTTGCTTGTCAAATCTATTTTTAATTTTTGTTGTTGCTTTGTGTGGTTTTAAATGCAATCAGAATGTTTTTTAATCTGTCTAAATAGACAGTTTGAGTTTTTTTTTCCCTCTGCCCCACCCCCAGGGTGGATTAGGTGAAGTGATTAAAGCCCCAGCAGGCACAGTTACCTGTAGCCATCCAGCCTCTGCTCACGAAGCCAATCCTTGTTAAAGACACGCTGTTCTTTATTCAAAGCGCAACAACATGCTGCGCCTCCACCTGCATCCAAGACAAACAAGCGTTTGTCTGTTATCGGTGTTGCACAGCAAACGGGATGGCGGTTGTGTTGGTGGTGATAGTAGTGTAGTATGACACATACTGAAGTGCTAGTGACAAAACAGTCACATTGAGTATACTGAGAAGAAAATGGGATGACGCTGATGTGGGTGCCTTGCTAGAATAATTATAGTTTTGTAGTGACCGAATCAAAAAAGGCATTTCTCTGCTCTGTTGTGTTCTGGTGTAGATTTTTCTGTTTTCTGTTTGTTACGCTCAGATCAGATACATGAGTACAGTAGTGTCATCCTATAGCAGCGAAATATTACAGTAAGACAGTAAATAAAAGTTTGAAGCCATTTCATGCATGGAGGGAGTCTTCTTCCCTCAGCTGAACCTTCTACGGTTTACAGAGTTCAGACAGATTATGAATAATGGAGAAAGGTCAGGATAGATTTTTAATGGATTTGCACACCACATGGCCACAGCAGCTGCATCAACAGGGATTTTAGGGCGATCATTTCTGTCACCAAGGGTGGGGTAAGTTCCTGCTTGAGTCGTCACTCCGACAACAATTAACATCAGAGAGAGATTGAACATAAACATCAACGCTACACTCTCGGTGCAAGGGTTAATCCCGCTAATCTGTTTTATGTATGTAATATGTCACAACCTAATTTTAAAAGTGTCATTTAGTAAATAATCCGCTAAATGACTATTTGAGACAAACGGCTGCAACGCATGCATGAAGACTCTTTAAATTCCCTCCATTTTAGCAGCACACAGAAGTGCAGATCTCTTCAGACTCCATCCTTCTTTTCATGCTTCAGAGTTTTTAAGTTTTAAAGCCCACATGCATGAGCAACTCACATTGCTTTCTTCATGATATGAGGAGCTTTACAGTAATCCTTCTTCTTAATAAGCCCGTTTCATGTGCATCGCTATTCAGGACTTCAAAAAAGGGGGGTGGGGTGGGAGTCCTTCGTCAGTCACTCCACGTCTGCCGCTGCTCCCTAAAGACGAGTTAGCCATGACTTTCAGTGCGTTCTTTTAACGTATAGCAGTGCGGGAGATGTAATTTACAAAAAGTGTCAGCAACAACCGAGGCTGAGAGCCATGTCCCCCGGTTGACACCAAGTAAACAGTCACTTAGCTTGCGTGTCTCTGTCCACCCGCATAACGCTGATGGAGACTGATGATTACACCCGCGCGTAATTGCTCTGACATCTCGCTGTGACATATTGTATACAGAGCAGTAAATCGGGAATGGCTTTAACATTGGTCTAGAAATGAAAAGAGAAAATTAGATACGTTCATCCATTATGGAAGATTCCATATTTCAGCTGACTCCCTGGGATAACTCTGACTTTTAATATTAACTTTTTTCTTTCTTTTTTTTTAGGAGATACAGCTATGTTCATTCAGCTCACACTTACCTACAGCTATCCTTTGTACTCGATTTGCATAATTCTAATTAAATGCTCACTCAGAAGCACCCAATCAGGGTGTCAAGTAGAAAGTAGGAGGAAACAAATCCTTTTATATGTTAATCTACTTTACTACAACATTGTCTAGCCTGCCAGGGAAATGAATATTTCACACATCAAACTACACATTTGCATCAGCATGCAGAAATAAATGTATTGCTTCCATCATTTTCGATTAGCTCTGCTTTGGGCTGATATTTGGGCATTTTTCACACTGCATAATGTTTTTGATTCCATACAAGTGCTTGTCCAGGCTGATAACATTTCATAGGCCCTTGTTATTGAAACTGACCCAAACATTATGCTTTGTTTCATTTTTTTTCTTTTAAATTATATTTCATCGAGATCAAGAATATGCAATTTATAAGTCTCTTTTGCACACCCTGTTATTTACAGCGAAAAATGAAGGGCACTTTTCTTTCTTCTGCTTTTGGCAGTGAGCAGCTGGAAAATTTCAGAAATTAAATGGTGGGCTAATTGATTTCTCTCACTAACTCAAGTGCGCTGACAATTAGCGCAGGTTTGGTGGCGGGAAGGGTTCTGATTGATTCATGTGGATGACGCACAAACAAGACGTCCAAAAACCAATCGATAACATTTTTAACAACAGAGTGACTGCAACATATCTCCGTGGATAAAAACAAAACAAGCAAACAGAATAAAACAATACTGTTCTACTTTATAAAAATGCAATTCAGGCTGCTAGTGGCGATGTAATGGTGTGGAGGAGGTTTTCTTGGCACACTTTGGGCCCTTTAGTACCAGCTAAGCATTGTTTAACCCTGGCTCTCTTTACAGGTGCTCTTTAACTGACCGTCACTCTTTTACTGTTTGTGCTACAGATTAAATTAAAATGGTTTCAGAAAGAAGAGAAGATGAGTTTTACAGGGATTTTTGATGTATCACAGTAGCATAAAGCATTCACTAGGTTCTGCTGTCTGAACACAGACAGAAAAATCAGCTCTACCTAGATTTTACCATGTGCACTTCACATTACCGTAACTCCTCAACTATTCTGGGCTGTGGAAAACATTCAAATGGTTCCTAAAAGATTTGATTTTTAAAATAGTTTTACAGCCAAAATTACTTATAATAAGTATAAGTCCTGGGTGATACAGGGTGAAATGCCACAGCCTACCTGAGTGTTGTTGCTGACCATGTACACTCCTTTATGACCACAGTGTACCCATCTTCTGATGTCTTAAACTAACTTAGAATAGTTTCTTGAACATAGCAATAGTTCAGTGTAATCACAGTCACCAGATCTCAATCCAACAGGCCACCTTTTTGGTCAAATGCGCAATTTGTATAAGGGTTGTACAGCAACTGTGTGATTCCGTCAAGCCTGTGAGGAATGTTTCCAGCACCTTGTTGGATCCATGAAATAAGAATTCATAGATTCGTATCTTTCAGGACCAATTTAACTCCATATCCTTGTGGGCTAATTTGCTTCACATACAGTCTGAAACAACATATACAGCACATCATGCACAAACAGAACAAATCTAAATCTTCTACCCCCAACTGGGGGTGAATGGAGGAAGACAGGACAAAGACAATGAATTCAGATGATGACAAAGCTTGAAGGGATCATTATCCCCAAATCAATTTTACCTGCTTTTCCTTTTAACACCGTTTACCCATCTAAATTACCCTGTTGTGGGTTGACTGCCAAGTAAAACAAGCATGCAGCTCACTAACATTATACTGTAGTTCTGCTGTGTGGGGTCACTAATATTTACATCCTGTCATGAACACAGCCTCTCGCCGTGGGTAGATATTCGCTTTTTGCTATGCACTGATACAACTGGTGGGTGTAGTTTGGTAGAAATAGTTCCCACATGAAATTGCTCTCAACATGGATTGTGGGTTTATAAACCAAGTGCCAGTTTCATTATAACCAAGAGAGGGCAGACATTTCTACAGCAAGGTCTTCGAAGGTGGGTAATTCACACCAAAGCGATCTAGATGGATATGTAGCAGGACAGGCCAGGGATGGTATGTGGAGGCTCGCTGTCACACCTGTCACAGCTTACTGGGATGCTTGAACAGAAAAGAGCTTTGATTCAAACTGAGTTTTTTTTTTTAAAAAAGGGAGAGACCTTTTAGTGTCAAAGGTGTTGGTGCAAAATATGCATGTACTGTATCAGAGAAACACACATATATACCTGAACAAAAGTAAACAGAAAAGTGATTTACCTCGCTCACTTAATGTCTTATCTTTGCAGCATTGTCACCATGGAAACCAGGTACTTTTTAATAGTGTCACCATTTGAGTCATTCATCACATATTTCAACAGGAACACCTTGCCTTGAGGAGCTTTTGACCTCAGTCAACAACATCTTACCATTTGTCATGACTACACATACACATGTAGACACACACCGGTGCACATGCTCAATCTTTCTCGCTGTCTAACCCCAAGCCTGCCTCACGAAAACTACAATCGTCCATTATTGCTCTGACCAGTGTTTGTCCTCCCTGCAGGTGACGATTCTGATCATCCTGGCCTTGGCCTTCCTTGCCTGCATTGTGTTCCTGGTGGTTTATAAAGCCTTCACCTACGACCACGCCTGCCCAGATGGATTCATTTATAAGGTAATACCCATAAATGACCAGTGTTTCATTTTATTGCTCAACAGCACATTTATTAGGAGAGGTGTTTAACACAGTAGCTGGTTTTACTGGAATGTGGGTTGTAGATTAGCCTCTTCAGTGCTAAGCAAGCCTGCAGCACACGATAACTTATTATTATTGAGCCATTTCTTAGCATGTTTTATTAATATGTCTATCTTAATTCTTGCACCTTCATGCCTTTTGTGAATACTTGGACTATCTTCTTCCTTTTCACCAAAGCAACATATTTGAGGGTTATCAGTATGCTACAGTAGATCTTTTCCTGTCTTAGAGATTTCCAGGTAATATATCAAGTGGAAACACATCTGTCACATCTTAAATAGGATCATGTCAAGAAGAGATGAATAATCTCAATAGCACTGTGGTTTTTCACTACTTCTATAGCGCTTGTCTGAATTAATCTGGTTGGTCTCAAAAGGAGACACAGAGTCAAGTAAAAGCCCCACATAATATAATGTAAATTGGTTTATCATGCCTGTCCAGGTGCACTTCTTCAAACTGGCCATTCATTCAATATTGTTATATTTTGGATAAGCTAATATCAGGTTTTAGCCTACTACAGGTAAATGAGTCCTTGTAAAAAAAACACACAAAACAAAACAATCCCTGTATCATATTATCTAAATACTTTTGAGTTTCTGCACTAATTTCTAAACAGTTGGTAGTGTACAGAGGTGTACAAAAATCATATCATTATCCAAAATCCCTCTTGGAAACACAGCATGTTTTTTAAATCCGATTACTGGAAGTCATGCTCACAGGATGTCAAGTGGGATGTACAAAATGATCTGATGCTTAATCAATAAATCAATAAAGAGTGAGATTTGAACCATAATTTGATTAAATTTGTATTATATTGACATGTTTTTGCTGCAGTGCATTGTCATAAGAATAAACTGATCAAAATATGCAGCACGTGCTCAGTCAGAGGTACCTGAAAACTCTACCTAAGTAAGATATTGAAGTATTAGTACTTCGATACTTCCCACCTCTGTGTTCAGTTAATTAGTAAGGCACATCAGCATACCTCCAAAACTCTTCCATTGTTTAAGCAATCAGTCCAATTAATTATGCATGCACAAAGAAAAAAAATACTTGCAGTGTGCAGAGCATAGTCTTCAAGTCTTAAGCATACAGAAAATCAAACCTTTTAGTATTAAAGTGTCTCCCATCACCTCACAAACAGTCGCTTAATTTTCTTTTAGTCCACAAAGACACATCCAGATGTAAATAGTAGGTAACGCACAAATGATGAAGCTCTGCTGTGTTTTCTTCAGTAGCAGATGTCTTGCTCTAAGTGAAATTCTCACAAGGTTTCCAAAGCCTTTTTGTTTAACCACGTTCTTTGTTTGGATCCTGGTGTGTACTGCTTAAAAGCTTGTCTCCTATGGATGGTGCATTACTGAGTGTAGTCATGGGTGGATTGGGAAAGATTTAAGTAAGTAATGTTTGTTTATGTAGCACTTTTCAAGAATAAATGTTGCAAAGTGTTTCGCAATATAAACAATAATTAAAATGCTATCAATGGATAAAAGTAAATAGAAGCAATCCTGCACAGGTGGGTCATAAGCTTCTTTTTAAAGGTGTCGACAGTGTCCACAGAGCTGAAGTCGAATTAAAGCGAGTTCCACAACTTGGGAGCCACAAACTAAAAAGCGCAGTCTTAGTTTGTCCTTGACCTAGATCGAGGTACCACCAAATGCACTGATCAGCTGACCTCAGAGGCTTATTAGTTACGCATGGATGGAGAAGTTCACTAGGGGAAGCGTCTGACCATGAAGCGCTCTGAAAGTGATTACCAAAGTCTCACACTGAGCCCCAAACTTTACAGGGAGTCAGTGTAAAGACGACAGAATTGGTGTCACACGGGACCTTTACAGGACCTGGTGAGAAGCCTCACAGTAGATGGTTTGCTCAGGCAAAGGAGTAATGATATATTTAACCTCAGACCACCCAGGGTTACCAGAAGATAGTTTATATTCGATTAAATAAGTTGCTTAATCGAACTGAGACATGTGAGTATTTTTAGTTGCACATTGCTTTCTAAACACATCCTAGCTATTGCAGCCTCGGTTTATGCTCATAGGTACAAAATCTGGATGTTATTTCTTGAACCTGCTTTTCCAAATCTCTCATCAGCACAAAATCTTCTTAAACATTCAACTATCCACGAGGTATATTGATTTTAAGCCCCCCGTTATAAGAAACTGTCAGCCCTCAGCAAAGATTTTGTGGTTTATTGATGTGTGAAAGCTTTTTTTTAATGTGCAAAGATAGCCAAGTGGAGAAAGTTGATGTGCTTGTTTGAGGAGTGAGAACATAAGAATGTGTGAAGATGTTAATGCACTGTAAAACATTTTGGATCTAGCAATTGTAAGCTATGGATCCAGGTCTTTAAGGAAGAGATTTTAGTTATTTTTTGTGATGATTGTGTGGTTTATGTCGTCTTTGTGTGTTACTGTTGTTGAAATCAATATCAAGTGCTGTTCTTGAACACCAAAATGTTCAATACTCTGCGGTGTCACGCGTGTGGGTCTCATTTATCATTTTTTCCTCTTTTTTTGGTCGTTGCTGTTGTTTTTGAGCATCTGTGTAACTGAAAGATATCTCAGCGTGTGCAAAATCAATAGGCTCCAATGTCTAATCAAATTGTTTTGGAGTTGGAGCAGCTGTTGTCTGATCATATGCTCGCGTGCTCGTGCCTCTCCTGTACATATACCCCCTTCAGCTCATTTGTGCTACATCCTGAAGAAGGCATGAGCTGTGAAGAATATTTTAAGGTCCAGCTACGACATGTCAGCATAATGAGATTTTCTTTCCATTCCTTTTTTTGTTTTTCTATTGAAGTTCCTCCCCTGACAGCGGGAGAAACTGGAGCATCCGAGTATTTTTCTAAAATTTCACAATATATTTCTCTGTCATTGGCCATTCGTGTTGGCAAATATTTGCTCTGCCATATAAACCGCAGAATCCTGTCCGCTCTTCTCTAACGTCCCACCTTCTAAATCAGGAAATAGAGGTGAGCACAGTCTCCCCTGGGTGAAGAAAAAAAACTTCTGCCCTACTTTTATTCATTTCTGAGTTCATGTTAACCGAATAGGCTGATGAGGCTTATCTGTCAGGCAATAATCCATCAATGGCGTCAATGATTTTGTTATGACCGGTGTAATTTTATGCTTTTATTCTTTGACACAGAAGCCAAAAAGACACTTAATTTAGTCCTCTATCATATGTTAATAGCTTGGTTGACAATTAGATGAAAATTAGAAAAATCAGACATGCTGAATATTTTATGGTAATTACCACATTATGACTGACTCCTGATCATTACGGCTGAGGTCGTAAAAGAAAACGTTTCGCACTGATGTCCTTATGCAACAGTCTGTTTTAGGTTTTACAGTGTATGGATACAGACAGCCTCTTGTCTGCTGATTTCTACTGCCCTCTACTTATAAGTTTTACTCTACCTTGTAAGAGGTCACCTTGCAAGTCTGTGTCTCTAGACAGATGTAGTCTTTAAGGTGGAATAAATCTAGTTTGAGGCCCACAACCTCTGCAGGGGCTCTGACTGCAGTCTGCTGAGGTATTATTAGCAGTGTCACATCCACATTCACAAGGTGGAAAGGTGTCAATAGAAAGACACGCCTGCTCACACAGTGTGCCACACACAGCACAACTATGTGAGGCTTTAAACGGGTACACACTGGAGCACACTGAACTATAGATCTCATGCAGAGCTTTAGGCGTCTTTTTGTGTCTTCTGACTTTACCTCCTTATTACAACTAATATTAGAATCAGAATTAGAAGCCTTTTATTGACATTTTACAATGTATAATGAAAGCTGTAGCTGGTCAGCTACACCATCAGATAAAAGAGCAAACATACAGTTATTTACATAGAAAATGTAAAAAAGTAACTACTTAATAAATAAGGTATTGCGATGAGGTAATGTGGTAACTAAAAAATCAATAATGTGACAGAGTACACACAATTTCACTGTGACTTACCTAATAAGAGACAATATTACAGTGTGTGTTCAGTGTTCTTAACAAAAAGTATTAGAAAATGTGAGATAATTACCTTGTTCTTATTATATATTACAGTGGGTTTCTCATCCTTTCAGAAGACCCTGATTGTATTATGTCAAATGCCACCAGAAGATTTATGTTGTTGCAATATTATTAGTCTTTTTTTTTTCTGTCTCTTCTGCACACACTTAGTAAAAATAGAGAAGAATATACTTAAAAATTTGTGGGGAGAAAGTGGTGGATATTTTCTAAGGGGCTTGGAAAGAAAAGTGTCTGGATTTCTTTAAGTTGCTTGAAGACGTTTCACTTCTCATCCAAGAAGCTTCAGTTCTAAGAGCAACTGGTGAAGAGCCCCAGATTTTAAACCCAGTGGGAGTGTCCCCAAGAGGGTCAAGCCAAGGTGTGAAAACGGGTGTAGGTCACAATCAGCCGAGGTTTTGGCTGAACCCATTGAGCCCCACCCTATTATGTGATTTACTGAGGTCAATTGACCCAGGATGTGATTGGGCGTTAAGGGATCTCAAAACTGGATTTTAGATGGCAGACAGTTGGTGTCGTAAAGCACCGCCTCAGTTCAAGGAGGGTCGTTCACAGTGGACACAGATGGCTTCTTTCACTCCTCTTTTAAACCACCTGTCTTCTCTGTCCCACACCCATTTTCACACCTTGGCTAGTGTGACTAGGTAGAGGATCAATAGGGGGTCCATTACCCTCTTGGGGACACTCCTATAGGGCCTAAAATCTGGGACTCTCCACCAGTTGCCCTTAGAACTGAAGAAGCTTCTCGGATCAGAGGTGAAACGGCTTCGATTAACTTAAAGAAGTCCAGACGCTTTTCTTTCCAAGCTCCTGGGACAAAAGATACACACTCGGAGAAAGAACCAGAGTTAAAAAACTAGTTATAAGCTTTAATACAGAGGAAAGCTTTAAGTCTTGTCTTAAAAGTAGAGCTGTCTCCCAGACCCAAACTGGGAGTCGGGTCCACTTTTAGATTGGGAGGCAGAGCTGTCAGCTCATTTGGAATGTGCTATTAGGATAAGATGGGACTATGAGGTCTTTAATGGACCTGGTTATTTAAAAACTTTGCTTGTGAGCAGAAGGATTTAACGCTAATATGCTAGAAGCTAATATGTGACATCTCTGTTTCGGGTCCCTGTCAGAACTGGAGCACAAGTGATTATAGTACAGTAGCAGCACCGTACCTGCTTTTCCTTGATGTAGTGTTGTCTTTGAATATTTCTGATGTAGCCAATGCTAAGTATACAATCAGTGTAAAAACTTAATGAATGTAGTATAAACACATTTTGCCTAAAACTGTTGGGATTAACTGGATTGTAATTGAAGTTGGGATTTTAATGTTTTCCTTCAGGTTTCATTGCTTTAACTCTGTAAATGATTAAGCAGAGTTTATAATTAGCATGTTACTCTCCTGCTAAATCACACCAACCTAACTGTTGTTCCCCCCACAGCACAAGCGGTGTATCCCAGCCTCTCTTGAGGCCTACTACGCTGCCCAGGATGCCAACTCCAGGGGCCGTTTCTATACAGTGATCAGCCACTACAGCATGGCCAAGCAGACCACCTCGCACTCTGTCTCCCCCTGGCTGCCTGGAGGGTCAGGAGGGCGCGATGCCAAACCCCCGAGTGGCGGTGAGGGCCACTGAGTTAGCTGAATGGTTAAAGGATGTAAAGACACACACGCAGACATGAAGACGTACATCCAGACACAGACAACATGTCAGTGAATATTTAGACTTGTAGACAAAAGAGACAGATTCACACAAGAGTACATATATAGAGTGAAATCGTGCATGCAGACATTAAACCACACAAGCACATTTGTATTCAGATTAACTTGTCTGCTCTTTTATGTGCTCATTCTTATCGAGGGGCATCCGATCTCTTACTCTGTTGAGGTTATCATCATCTGCTGACGTACACCCACATCCACCCGCAGTCTGCTCTCTTGTTATCTTGTTTACTCCCTTTCTCAAAATGATTATTCATTGACTATCATGATTATTTATTTTTTACTGTAATCTATGGATGTTTTGTATGTGATTACCAGGTAACTCTTTGTACGAAGGCACGAGTTGACGCTGAGATTCACGCTTCTTTGTGCGATTCTCTGAAGTTTGAAGTCATTTTTCCCCCCAGTGTGTATACTGTAGTTACTGTATAGTCATTCTCAGCCCCTCTTCTTTCTGGCTTTTTTTTGTGCAGACTAGGCAACCTCAGGCATACCTGTCAAAAACTACACAGGCATATCACCCAAAATGTGTCAAAGCTTCAGCTGGTCTGTGTGAGGCCAAGGCCCGCTTCAGTTCTGACTTGACCGAACAACTTTTCCCCCCTTCATTGCTGTTTAATAGCTCATACACAAGAAGAAGAACATTTTAAATGTGATGTGCCATACATTTTAAATCCTGAGATCCCGCAGTGAGCTAAGCTGTACATAAAGAAGTGCATTCAAGCTAGTTTTGTGTGTATGCATTGTAGTAGCTTTAGGGAGATTTTCTTCTTCTCCTTTTTTAAAAAAAAATTAGTCTTACAATTCCTTTATGTGAACTACATATTGCTTCAGTTGCCAGTCTTGTAGCTTCATTAAACACAATGTTACAGATGGGAAACAAGATATTGTGCATACAACTGTCTCTTGCCAAAACTCTTTATTTGCCACTGTGTATTGTTCTGTTTATGGATGGGCTTCAGCTGCAGCCGAGTTCTCTTCCTGCACTCTTATTATTATTATTTTTTTCAATTTTGTAATGTTGGATCTGTTGTCAAGAGCGCTTTAATGAGATGTTGTGATGTTGTTAGTTGATATGTAGCGATACCTGGTGTAATTTATCCGTGTGCATCCTTGTCCCTCTTCTCTTGGTTCGAATTCAAAATAAAACAAGCTGTGACCTGTGCCGAGTGTGTCTGTCAGTCCCGCTCACTGCCGCGTCTCTTTAGCGCTCACACGGCGTCTAATGTGGGCCCGAGGCAGAGCAACGTGAAAGAGAGCGACGGCTTTTTTGCACCATGTTATGTTATTGAGATGTACATACTCGGATTCAATCCACGTTGTTAAAGTTTCCAGAGCTGTGGGGCAAATTTGTCTGCTATAATAACGAGCACCTGTGATTGACAGTAAAATAAAAGTACTAGGAAAAAATACCTGTATGAATAATAACTACTGGATATATTACATGTCTCTGTAGTCTTGTAAATGGCAGATAAGGCATTTCAGCGACATGAATAGCTGACTGTCCTAATTGGAAATGTGTATTCTAATGAATCTGTCAGCTGTTTATCACTTGTGCAGAGTGAAAATGGTCCTGAATTCAACAGCTTTTTGAGAGCAAAGAAAGCACCATAAGACGAAAAGACAGCTATGTAGGATTTAAAGCAGAATAAACAAAGAAATAATCAATTCTGTGTTTAAAATATCCTTGAAGTTTCAATACTTCAAATAGCACTGGGTTCATTTGATGATGCAAATCATGCAGGGGCCATGGTTCATTATGTAAGAGGAGAAACTTGCCATTGGACCATGTTGATGCCCAGGGAGAAAAAGGGTGATTTGTGAAGGGAAGTGGAATAAATTTAATTTATTTAGAGGAAATAAACAAGTGCCGACTGTCACTTAAATTAATTTCTCATTTTTTGTTAATAGTAAATAAAAAGTTGTGGGGTGCGGGGATATGAACTTTCTTTGCAAGGGAGGCATGTGAGTAAAAGTTTGAGAAAACTGCGTTAGTATAACAGGAATTAATTACTGTTGTTGATAGTGCTGTGCGATACCAAGTAAATACAGGACCAGTATTGCCTATACAGCCTCTATAAATCCAGCTCATGCAGGGGGGAAGCAGATCAACAGGGAATATAAGCAGAATACAACCAATTGGCAATAAGTCCTCTATTGCAAAGAGATGTGTCAGAGGAGTGGCGCTCTTGGGGGCAGTCTGGTTTTAAATTAGACAGCGATTATTTGCAAATCAGTCTGAGAGTGATTGCTGTCAGTGTTAGTTGTTTTGTGGCGACAGGTTTCCTGTCACCAGCTGACCTGTGAAATCGATAGTGGTGGCCCAGACGGTTGAGGGTGTTGCACGCTTAACCTCTGGGTGACCAGTTGAATGGCAGAGCTGCTTGCAGTCAGTCGCTGAATCCCAAAATATTCAATGCAGTCACCTAGCAACCACAGATTTTTCTTAGTTACAGGGAGGTTACTTTTATTCTAGCGTGACTGAATCATAAGTCAACCATTTTATACCATCATTAATAACTTATTGTCATCGGGAACAAATGCAAAGTGTTTCCTCTTGATTTTTGAGGACCAAGAGTAAAAGTGAACATATTCCCATTTAGAGAGAAAAATAAAGCTCTTTAAAACACAGGTCACTGACATGTCATTCTTTGTCCTGTGTTCACACTACATAACTTATAATGTAGTACGCAGACATACTGCCCAACACAACGCTGCTTGTTGATCTAAAGAAACTGATGATTCAACCTTTCTTAATCTTCCTGTTAAACTGAAAACATATATGTGTATGTAAAGAATTACCCAGTGTGCATGTGTGTGCTGCCAATCAAACTAACAGATTAGCACGACTCCTCACAGTTCAACTTTTTGTTTTGCATCTTTTTTGAAGTCAATAAATAAAAGAACAGCCACCCGTTTCCAGATGAAAACAAATGGAACTTAATTAAATTGTTTGCAGGTATCGCTGTCGCTCACACAGAAAGACCGGGGAGGTAACAGAGTCATGAAATAATCAGACACAAAACAGAACAAAACAAACAGAACAATAGGATGAAGAACGAACAACCAGGAAACAAAAAGAAACTGATAAAAGGGAGGGAAATCAGCAACACAGCAGTACTGACTCAGACTACCTACGCATGGACAGATGTTCTTTTATGCAGTGCTTACACAACCCTGACATGTTAGAAATTGAGGGGTTAAGTGAAGAGGAGCAGCTGATGACCTAACGTGTCCAAGAGACAGTAAGTGGCAATCTGTTTCCTTCAAAGATCAACAAGGGTCAGGGACTAGACCAAGGTACGCCTCTGAATGACTAAGCAAGTCGAAAAAGAAGAAGTAACGGTAAACACAAAGAGAAAATACGGAAAGCCTAAGGGCTGATGATGATGATGATCTTTTGTCACTGTTACAAGAACATTTGAAGAACTGTAAACCTTGCTGACATGAGCTCGGATACGTTTGCTGCTTATCAAACTTTCCTAGATCATTAATTTCAAGCCTTGTGGTCCTGATTATGTTAAAATGAGCAGCTGGCATCGAGATATGGGAATAAACGGTTCTTAATAATATCTCTTGCTTTTCTATTGTAACAGCAAATATCTATAATTCATCTTCCCGTGGTACAGGATGTTGGTGTTACAAAGAAATGATAGATGGAGACAGGTCAGATTTTTTGCGAAGGGAGAAATGTAGGAAGTAGAAATTGTCTGTTATAACTGATGCTGATAAAAATCAAAATTCAATCTGATTGCTCATAGGAAACAGGATCCAAATCAAACACGCCCAACATACAGAGGTTTAAAATCCACAACCTTCTTGTAGAAGGAGGGGGTTAAAAAAGAGACAGAAGGTCATAAATGAGTAACTTACAAACTGCAATGCATGGAAAATAAAACTGACATCTGCACCGCAGACTCAAATATGATCATCTTATTGTCCCTCAGCACAGAGAAGAGAGACACTGAATACAGTGGATCTGTATCCACTACAGATCAGCTCAACTACTACCATTGGATACATTATAATAAAAAAATAGACTCTTTTTCTCACATTTAAAACAGCTGGAAGTATGCAGAGAGCTTCTGGCTGATAATATTGGGTTGAAAAATCAAAGGATGGAGTTAAATGTATTTCCTCGCCATGAAAAAGAAAAAGAAATCAAACTGACATATTTTGTTGGATCACTTTTTCACTTTGATGATGGCATGCATTCTCCATGGCATCATTTCGATGAGCTTATGCAATTTTACAACATTTATTTCTATCCAGAGTTGCTTGACTTTTCTGCCAAGACATCTACAGGCTTCTCCACCACATCACACCACAGCTTCTCTATAAACTAAAGATGTGAACCCTGTGGTGCCCTGTCCATCTGTGAAAATGATCCCTGAGCCTGGTGAATCCCGGCATCACCATGCTTGGTATGTGCTTGTGCCAGAACAGAAGAAAAAAAATCAATTGATGGAAAAACCTGGCTATTCAGGTATTTAGCATAACTTTGCTTACCGTAGACCTCCAGTCACATGAAAGGTCCTCACGTGCACCGTGTATGTACTCCTTTTAAGGCTTTTCCATTGCTTTTAAGTACAGAATGATCTCGACATAACCAAGCAAACAAAAGCACATGATTCTCTGATGTAATGCAGACTCTGAGAGTCAGTTTGCCTGTGTTATCCAACTCTCTGTGAGGAAACGTGCAGCATACTTGTTTATGCTGGACTTGTTGCAGAACACTGATTTGTTGAAGAGGTCTAGTGCGCTCACTGATGTATTCCCCTTTGTTGGACAAAACTAAACAGAATGGCAGGCTATGCATGAAGCAGCTAACCAGATAACTGAGCTCAAATCTGCTCTTAAGCCCTACTGCCACTGCTGTCTTTGCCAGCGGTTTAAGAAAAATATATTTAAAGAGCATCAACAAATGAGCATCTCAGGTGTTTGCTGGGCTTCTAGAAATCAGAGTGCCAGTGCCTGAATAACTGTTTTTAAAGCACTGCCCGGACTCGCTATATATTTGAATAACTGCTGCTTGCCATTTCACATTACACATTACAGCCTCTGGAACAGGCAGGTCAAAGACACACACATATTTTTTTTAAATTATTATTAATACACGTACTTGCAGAATTTATTCCAAACTGTCTCATTTTAAAAATCTCTAACAAAAACGTTCATTGTTGTTTTTAAATGTTGTTCAAAGCTACCGACGATCAAAAAGTCGCACACACATCCGGCCATCTGTGTAATTTTCCCCACACCTCCATCTCTCCCATCAGCCGCCTCCCCTGCTGTCAAAGAAAGGCTGCCTCTCAGCAGTTGTCCCTTAGAAGTGGAGGAGGAAAACAGAAGGAAGGGAATGAGAAAAATAGTAGAGGAGGGGGAACAGACCCGCGGGGAATTACAAGAGGAGGAGAAGAGTCAGGTAAATGGTGGGGGAGTAGCAGCGCGGAGTTTCATCAAAGCTGCACTCTGGCAGATGTTGACAGCTTTCTATTCAGCCTTTAAGGTTGATCTGTCGCTTACTGCATCTTTAGGGAGAAGCAGGATGTGTTTTTACAGAAAGTAAGTTAGATACTTTTTTTGTGTCTCTGTATCCCCAAGAGACACTCATTATTTTCATTGACTTAGAGTTAAGTATTTGCTGTGATATTAGTATTTTAAACTTTAGTATAACCTGGGTTTTCCCCAGGTGACAACCTCTCCTTGGGTTGTCTTTCAGTCAAGCCAATAGATTTGAAATTTTATTATTTTACTCTATTGCCGTAGGTTTGCATAATTCACAGTTTATAAATCTTTATACGCTTTAAAAAAAATATGACACCAGGTCCTAAAAGAATAGATGAAATGGAGAATCGCCCTCAGAATGTAACATGTCGGCGAGTGAAATGAATCCATAAAGAAAAAGAAAGACTTCATTTCAGTCTGCCGTGCTGATCAAAGGTCAGACAGCTTCGAGTCTCTGCCTCTCCACTCGTCCTTCAGACTTGAGGACCTTGATTTTGAAATGAATGCAAATTTTACTTTCATCTAAAAGGACGACTTCAGACCGCTGAGAAACTCTCCGGTTCCATTTCTGCTTACACCAGGTAAGACGTCTCTGACGTTGTCTCCGGTTCGGAGTGGCTTTATATTAAGAATGCAACAGTTGAAGTGGGCATGTGTGTGTGGCGGCTCTTGATCCACTGATGCCATCTCTCAGTCCACTCCTTGTGAAGAGCTACCAAGTTTTTGGTTGGACTTTTCTTGACAATCCTCTCAAAAGGCTCTCATCCGTGTTTCTTGTGCATATTTTTTCTATTAGACTCTGTCCTTACATTCAACTTTCCATTAATACGTGTTGCTACTGCACTCTGTGAACAACCAGCCTTTTCAACAATGGGATTTTGTGGATTATCCTGTTTTTGTAGGGTGTCAATTATCTGTAAAATCAGCAGTCTTCCCTGTGATTGTGGTTACATGAACTGAACTAGACTGAAAGATACCCAGCTGGTATTTACACTATGTAAATAGTAATTTGCTCAAACTAAAAGTAAAACATTTAAATAATTTGAGATACTGGATTTCTAATTTTAATGAGCAATGAGCTACGGGGGGTACTTTATGAGAAAGTACTTCTTGGCTAATACTTCTTTGGCCAAAAAGTATGTAGAGTTACATCTCGTTTGCTATGGAGATGGACAGGCTGACAGAGGAGGTCAGGCAGGAGTCTCTGTGTACTATGATGTTCACAGACGACACTGTGATCTGTAGTGAAAGTAAGGTGCAGGTTGCAGAGAACGTGGAGGTATGCACTAGAGAGAAGAGGAATGGAAATCAGTAGAAACAACACAGAATAGACGTGTGCGAATGTGAGGGAAGCTGGTTGAAATGTGAAGATGCAAAGAGCAGAGGTAGTGAAGATGGATGAGTTTAAATACTTGGGGTCAACCATCCCGTGCACAAGAGAGGTGAAGAAGAGAGCACAGGAGACAAGTATGAGGGGTTAAAGGGAAGGTTTACAAGAGGGACAGCTCAGGTTGAGCAGTTAGACATGTGAAAGGTCAAATAGTGGAAGTACTGGACAAAGGATGCTGAAGATGGAGCTGCCAGGCAGGAGGAAAAGAGGAAGACCACAGGGGAGGTTCATGGATGAAGTGAAGGAGGACAGGGAGCGAGTCTGGTGTGACAAAAGTGGATGATGGTAAAGGGTAAGATGCACGCTGTGGTGAACCCTAAAAATAAGCAGCCAAAAGAAGAAAGAGAAGATGAGCACAAACTACAAAAATAAAAAATAAGAACAAAACAAAACAAAAAGTCCTGAAATATTTCACTGTAATAATTATATAATGAAAATAGAATATATAGAGAGATGCAACTGTCCATGAGTATGCAGCACTCATGGTTTAGATCATAGCAGTCCTTAAACTTAAGTGACTGCATCCTGCTGCAATCCTAGGAGAGACAAACTCATAAACAGCGGTCAAAGTTCTTGGTACAGTATCTTAGGAACCACATTTAGCTGTGATGACACAAACATGCTCACGAGGTGAAATCAATATCAAGCCACTGGATCAAACCAGGTAAAAATATATTCTTCCATCTGAATCAACTGGTATCTTCAAACTGAACACAACAGCCTGTATGCATTATAGGTCACGCCCACTGGTGATTTCTAAAAAAAAATTTAAAAAGCACAACAAAACCCCCGAAACCTTTTCCTGTTCAGAAGAGTTCTACATATTTAGCAACCACAGGATACTAAATAACAAAAACAGAGTTATTTCGACCCCCTGAAAATGAGTCACATAACTTTTAAAAAACTATTTTTAACTGTTGGAATATAAACTGTGAACTAAAGTCTCTAGTTTTAAAGTCTAAAAGCAAAGAAAGATATGTCATGACGACAAAAGATCACCGTAAAGAATATAATTTATGTTATTTTGAGCATTTAGTCACATTCATTTATAAAAACACTTCATGCTGTGCCTGTACACCACAGCATATTGTACGAAGCGTGCTCTCTTTTCCTGTTTTGCTTTTATTCAGACGTTGCAGCAGAGATAGACAGCAAATGTGGGAAAGAACGAGGCGGAGCACAAACTCAGCTGCTAAGGGCATTTAAGCCCATGTGGTACGTGCCCCAACCTATCGTCTTTTTAATCTGAAATCTGTGGTGCATGTGTTGTTTTGTCTGGCTGTGTGACCTTCTGAAAAATGAAATCGAAAATCAGCTGCAGGTGGTCCCTGTGAACCGCCGGATGCGTTGGCGAGAAGCTTGAACAGCCGGCCACAATTAATTCGAAAAATATACAGTGCTTAAGAAGATCATAAAATATTTAACCGTCCACATTTGCATTAAAAATGTAAGGCTCATCCTCATGAATGCCGCGCACATAATGCCGTACTAGTGCGAGTGGATAATATTTTATTTTAAAGCACCGGAAATCTCAAAGGAACATAAATTTGTGTCTCATTTGAAAGCATTATGAGACTCACCGGGCGAGCGGGCCCCTGCGTCTTATGTGTGTGTGTGACTATTATATATCTGTATATGTACTTTGCCTGGACAGCAGTCTAATTAGCTAAATCAACATATTAAAATTCAAATATCAGAGCATCTAAGTTTGTGTTTCTCTATACGAGAGCACTTTGTTCTGGCCTAGTTTCCCTCACCCATTTAGGAGATGTCAGTTAAGTCCACAAGCCCTCACTGCTGCTGGGGTGCTCCTGCTGAGCTCAGTACATATAATATTCAAAATACCGAGCACAGTTCAATTATTTAGAAAAAAATGTCTGGGTTAAGGGATGCGTCTCTCGCTCCCTCTCTCAGGGAGCGGCTACAGAGGAAGCATAATAATCAGGCTTTCTCCACAAAACAGAAAATATGACTCAATCGTGTCCTGACCTTGAGTTTTCATTATTTACATTATTTCAGGACCTCATTAGGTCATAAGCTTACAAAGAAATTCATCAACGTCTGCTTTGTTTACCCTGCCAGTATTTTAAATTTGTGGACACCCACTGAGTCAAAGCAGACAGCAGCTTATGACTCCAAAGCATAAAAACATATGCGCACAGACTAACGTGAATATGTGTGGACGTTCATGCTTGAGCACATTTAAAAAACATGCACAGATTTGAATTGATTCAGACATTCAGATGGTCAAACACACACATGCACACACACACACACACACTCCGATCTTTGTCTGTGCAGCTTATTTACAACAAGGCACTCTCTGTTTGCCTGTCCCAGTGAAACTGGGGCAATGGGATAATCCCTGGTCAGATGTCAGTCATATTTAGGAATGGATGCCAACACACTGTGTGCTGCAGACAGCAAATTGTACTCTTTGAGAGCAGGGATTAGTGAGAGATGATGTTAAATACCAGCCTGGATCTGTTTCATGTGCACTTGCTGCCTGCAAATGTGTTAATTTCATGTCTTCGTGATTTGGTTTCCTTTATGGTCTGAAGCTGCCACCATTGGCAGGATTGAGTTTAACTGTCGTTCGCAGCTCTCTGATCACTGAAATGAGAAATTTAAGAAGTTAGCTCGAAGGGTAGCAGCGTCTGCCCATTGAATCAGATTAATGCTTAGAACAGAGTCCTTAATGTAACAGCAGTAGGTCTTATCTAATCAATTAATCAGCTAACACCTTCACTACATCAACATCATTTTCTGTTGGATTTATTTTGGCTCATATTACACGATTTAATATAATCAAGAATAATATAAAATATTAAATTTAAAATTTTTTATCAAATCGGGAATCTAAGTTGACACTAGTCTCAAACACTTTTTCATGTTATTTAAATCTCTACTCTAGGCTCGGCCCTCATTAAAAGTCAGATCAGCAGTGGTCTGAGATAATACTCATGACTTTCCACACCCATCCATTGTCCTCTTCTTCCTCTAATTATCCTATAATTGGGTCTTTATTCATCAGCATACAAGTCTCCTCGCATTATCACTTCACCTGGTAATGAAGCCCAATCAGGGAGAAAGAGGGACAGAGGTGAAGTCATTTCTCTGTCGTGGTATAGTGTGAAAGACCCACAGCGGGGAAGTAAAAACGAGCAAACAGTAAGCAGACAGTCCAAAAAACAGTACTCCAAAATGAGCACAAACAGTGAGAATATATCTTAGGGACAGAATAGAAACAGGACTATATATACACAAAGGGGACTGATTAGGGGCAGGCTACAGGAGAGGAACAAGATACAAATGAAAGCAATTATCCACAGGCAGAGGTGGGAAAAGTACAGTCATTTGTCACTTACAGATACATACAGATGCTTGAGAAACTGCACAGAAGCTGTTTGTGGGTTTGCTGATATTTAACTGTTTAAAATGTTGCATTTGAAATGACCTCCCACTTTAAAAATATATGCTGTCTTTATGCTTGTTCCTCTTCAGTAGTGCTACGTAGATACTGACGTGCTGCGACTACAACATCTTGACATGTGCACTTTGAACACCATTGTGCAATATACATAAATGATATGTTTGGGTTTTTTGGGGGGGCCTTTTCATCTCTACATCTTTTAGATGCACCAATGCGATTGCTTTTTTACATTATTGTTGCTTTTATTTAAATTGGTTTGATGTCAGGAAGGCACACAGTGATACAAAATAACACCTCCCCTCAAATGTGTTAAATCTAAAGTAACAAACCTGTTTTGAAAATGTATGAAGTAGGGAGTCCTGTAGTTATGTGTTGTGTTAAAATGTACGCAGCAAAAGTAGAAAGTTGTAGGAAAAATAAATATTAAAATCAATTAAAGATACCGGAAAATTCTTCTTAATTATAGCAATGATGTATCTGTATCTTTTTACTTCCTATCTCACACAGGTGAAGACAATCAGGGCGGGGCACACATTTACACAGAGGGGAACAAACAGGAAGTAAATCTAACTTAACACATAAAAGACAACTAACCTTTGAGGTAAAACAGTTACTGTAACTGAAGCAAATTCATGCCTCATGCCATGTGTGATAAACTGTTTTTGAACATAGCTGACTTATAATTGATTGTTTTTATAATGTTGGGGGGTTTTTTTTGTCAGTGTTTGTTTTTATAAAGTCAGCCACGTGTTACAATATGCTTTTCTCCCATGTGAAAAAAGCATCTTCTACTTTGTTCAAATGCATTTATTCACACAGCCGTAAAAGCTCTCCTACACAAACAGCACAATTTTCCCACTTCATTTGACATTCGTTGTTGTTTTAGTGATTTAGTGCATTTTTCACTTATCATTTCTTTCACCCTTGAAGATAAATAAATTCAGTGCAAGGAAGAAGCCAGACTGAATTAAAGAAAAAAAAACAACACATGGAGCAAAAGAGGGCAAAATGAGGGCAGGGTGAGTCATAGAAGAATTTATCTCTGAGAAGGGAGGTAGTCACAGTGAAAAGGTGCTCGAGTTTTACTAAAGAAAAAAGGAGAGGGGAAACTTTAAAATTTATCACTGAGGATACATTTTCAAAACGAGGATAGCTGTGGTTGGACTGAAATTCTGTGCGCATGAATTCGAATACGTTGTTATAGTATTCAAGTGTCCTTACACCAGTTACAGTCAGTATTTTTATAATAAAATATAGAATTAAGTGAATATTTCAAGCCATGTTGTTGGACTTACTTTCATCAGTTGGATGCATATCAAAAAAAATAAAAAAAAATCTTTTTATGTACAGAAAATAACCAAAAACAAAATGGCAGTTGTGAATATTTATGATGATTCATATACTTTAACTGTAACTTGATGGAGCAGATAGCTGCTGCTTTTTATCTCGAGATCATTTATTTATTATTTTGCAATCTCAAGATAACAAAGCTTAACACTTCAACAATTTATCTGAACAAAACACTGTTTTTTCAACGTTTTCTCAAATCATAAGATAATTATATACAAGCATGACAAGGTAGTCTTCTGTCTTATGCCATCTGTCTATGCTGTCATGCAACGTGTCTGCAATCTATACACTTGTTTTGTGCAAAGAAAAGAACAGATAATCTTGATTTAGCTTTTGCTAATATTTCATCCTGTGAATGAGATGATAAATAAAATCCATCAATCTTGAGGTTCATCATCAAGCCCGAGGACACTTCCACTTGTGGACTGGAGGCAAGGACTCCAGAGTCTCTGCAGGCTGAGGAACTCTAGCTCAACACCATTGTTTCATTAATGGACAAAAGACGAAAAGACATTTGCTGAAGATAGTAGGACATCTCCTTAGGTCCCTGTTTTTCTTTGAACATAAGTAAATATATAGTTATACATAATTAAATAAAAAAAACTATGTGCATTTAAAATTATTTTCTAAAATAGAATTATTGTGGTTACCATGATATTTTCAAATTTACTGTTTCACAAAAAAGCTGACAAAATACTAAAGCACGTTATTATTTTTCGATTAAGATCCCACATTTTAGTTATTTACATTCATTCATGAGCATAAAAATTAGTTTCAGTATTTGATTGTCATGCTTGATCAATTTCTCAATGCGTGCTGGCTAAAATGTGGGTATCAGTGGAATTCAGTTTGTTCAATAAGTAACAATCTCATTTTTAGTTTCAAACAAGTTTTTGACAGATTTGTGTTTTCTTGTTTTTGTGACATATGGTCTAATAAATGAGTAAAGCACTGCAAATGGAAGACAAACATTCTCACTCATAACTTTCCCCTTTTTGCCCCACCCACTCTTACCTCTGCCTCCGCATTTCACCTATAATCAGTTTTTAACATGAATAAGGCCCCCTATGAGCAAGTGCTTTGGTGACAGTGGGAAGGAAAAACTCCCTTTTAGCAGAAAGAAACCTTCAGCAGAACCAGGCTCAGGAAGGGGCGGGGCCATCTGCTGCAACCGGTAGGGTGAGGGGAGGAAGTCAGGACAAAAGACATGCTGTGGAAGAGAGCCAGAGATTAATAATAACTAATGATTAAATGCAGAGAGGTGTATAAACACATAGTGGGTTAAAAAGGTGACTGAAGAAGAAACACTCAGTGCATCTTGGGAATCCCCCAGCAGCCTGTACCTATTGCAGCGTAACTAAGGGAGGATTCAGGGTCACCTGATCCAGCCCTAACTATATGCTTTAACAAAAAAGAACGTTTTTAGCCTAATCTTAAAAGTAGAGATAGTGTCTGTGTCCCAAATCCAAACTGGAAGCTGGTTCCATAGAAGAGGAGCCTGAAAACTGAAGGCTCTGCCTCCCATTCTACTTTTAAATACTCTGGGAACAACAAGTAAGCCTGCAGTGTGAGAGTGAAGTGCTCTAATAGGGTGATATGGTACTATAAGATCATTAAGATAAGATGGGGACTGATTGTTTAAGACCTTGTATGTGAGGAGCAGGATTTTGAATTTGATTCTGGATTTAACAGGAAGCCAATGAAGGGAAGCCAATACAGGAGAAATATGCTCTCTCTTTCTAGTCCCTGTCAGGACTCTTGCTGCAGCATTTTGGATTAACTGAAGACTTTTCAGCGAGTTTTTAGGACATCATGATAATAATGAATTACAGTAGTCCAGCCTAGAAGTAATAAATGCATGAACCAGTTTTTCAGTGTCACTCTGAGACAGGATATTTCTAATTTTAGAGATATTGCGCAAATGGAAGAAAGCAGTCCTACATATTTGTTTAATAAGTGCATGGAAGGACATATCCTGGTCAAAAATGACTCCAAGGTTCCTCACAGTGTTACCAAGGTCATCCAGGTCTTTATATCGTTATGAGAGCGCAACATAAATTTTGGGTCCTTTACTGTAGTTAGCGATCAGCGCAGCACATGCCGCGTCCTATGTGAAAGAGCCTTAAGCAAAAGAAAACGGATAAATGAAGTTAAATGGTTATGAAAGGGAAGGTCACATATGCACAGAAAAGAATTGTAAAGAATTTTACACTACATGCACAGAATTTTAACCAATGGAGCAAATTAGAGAATTTGCTAAGTACTATTATGAATATAATACAGAGTGTACAGTATATTAACAAGAGTAGAAACAGCTGATATTTCAGTTTTAAGCCATAGTTATCCACTAATAAGGTAACATAGCTCTTGCTACTGACAGCAATACTGATGCCTCAAAGAAACATTCAGAAAAAGATGTTTTCATCGAATAAGAAAAATGATGGAGGGAGTTAATTAATACCCGGCAGGCCCTGACGAAATGTGCTCTGACAGAAAATATCAACATCTCAGGCACGCCAGCTATCACCGTGTGCACACCTAGCAAAAGGAAACTATTTATATATTATACAGATCATTCAGAACTTATCTCTGGCATTACTTTTCACCACACTCGACTCGTCAAATTATGTGATGAAAGACATTCGCGGCATTTAATTCCTTCTGAAAATAATTCATGTTCATTCATATTCAAAACTGCAGCTCTGAATTAGCAGCTGAGAACAAACAGCTGAACTGCACTTTGAAATTAGCAGACATTTCTGCTAGTGTTTTTTTTTTTTGAGAGCTTCTTAACATATCAAGTAATTTGTGGCATTTAATCACATCTGCCTTGAGGAGCTGTTCTTTTCTGATCCAATTGCCTCACTTGTTAAGTAAGCCCAAATTACCTAAATTTAGCTGAAAAGGTCTACGTTACGCTCAAAACGTCAGTGTCACTCAACTGGAAAAGCTGTAATTCACCAGGGTAAATGATTAGTCATTGATTGGATGACTTTTTGTAATTAGTTTACATTCATATGTGTGTATACTGTAGTTGCGCGTCATGTATTTTTAGCAGCTTACATTATATGATCTGGAATGGCGCACTGGGATCTGTATGTTGATGCAGCAGGTCTCGTGTGATAGGAGGTCATGAGAGATGCATTCTTTGATGTGAGCTGCATGACAGCTCGGTCCATCGAATAAGGAAATTTTTCTGACAGCGAAAGCAGCATGCAGTGGATACAGACATGTCCTGATTTGCACGCCAGGCACATGCAGGACCTTCTTTGACAGACTGCCTCTGTCTCCTGTTAACACACATACACATACACAAAAGAGAAAAAAACCCAACAGAGGGATGAAGTGCTCTCATCAGTCCAACGGTCCTGAGGCTGACGTGACTGACTGTCTGGATGCATCCAAATAAAAAGTTAAATTCACTCAATCCTCTGCTGGAGAGACTAAGGACAACTGTATGCCACTGTTTTGTGGTATCGTTGCCCTTTCTTCACATTAATAAGTTCCAATGTGTGCATTTCTTTGCTCTTATTCTGGGAATAAAACAAAAACACAGAAGATAAAATGGTCCTGCATACCAAACAGCAGTCCAGACATGTTTTCTCTCTCTTACCGTAAAAATCCGATGTGACTGGTGCCACACGCCTGGAGTGACTGGTACGATCAGACTCTGATGCAGAAGTTCACCGTGTTTCTTCCTTCGCAAATACTTTTCATGTTACGTGAAATGTCACAGAAACGAGCACGGACAATCTCGCAGAGGTCAAGACATTTTTAAAAACTAATACTTCCTATCAGTTCTTCTGGCACAAGAGGAAATCTCTTCTCATTCCTCTGAAAATGTCAAGAAACTACAGGATATGCTCGCCCATTTCTCCCGACACACCAGCCAGCAGCTGAGGCCACTCGACAAAGTACATCTTAATTGGTTTCACTTGGCTTCACTATTAAAACAGCATGAATGCATTGTGAGGTGGTTCCTCACTCAATTCTGCGTGAGTGTCTTAAGAAAATCATTTACACCATATTTGCAGCTGTGTGTCTTCTTAAGGTCAGCATGTGCTATGAACTCGAGTACTCAGGGTACACCCTGAGTCTCTCTCTCTCTCTCTCACACACACACACACACACACACTGAGGACTCTGGTGTCTGCCTGACCTCCTGAGGCTGACATAGTCTGCAGACTCTGAATTGGATGGGTGCATCCAAGGAGAAACTGCAGTGCAAACATTCTTGTGCTGACATGAGTGATGCTGGAGAAATCACTGTCCTTCCATTCATTTATTTGTGTTATTTATTCTGTTGACATTTTCTTTCGCTGGAACAGATTCATTTATTCCACCCAAGCATGTATCGATTGATCAGCAATTAACGTTATATTAAGACAAACAATTATGTTCACTTGACAGTGTATCGCAGTTGCTTTGAGCTGTCTAATGCATTAATCCTATAAACCGTATTATATGGAAATTTTGATCGCGCACGGCATATATAGTGTCTGATGTTAAGAGAAAAATCAATGGAACCCTGGGACACAAATGATCATCACCAATAATCCTTTTTATTTTCATTTCTAAATAAAAAAAAGGGATATTATTTGCAAGAGATCATTTGTAAGAATTAATATGGATGTCAAGGGGCTGTTTTTTCCCATGATGCAGATCTTAAAACTGAGATTTGCATCTGTTTTCGTGCTAACATATAAAGTGAATACACTTGAATTACAAAATTTCACTTTATTAAAGAGAAGGTGGAGAATTTTCTTGCTTTTGTTTTTATGAGCGAAGGTGATGAAAAGGAAGCGCTACGAAGCCAGATTAGTGACTTACTGATCAAAGTCAAAGTGCCTTTCATTTCACCTGGAGAAATCACCATGGTAACTTATACTAAAAACATAACGTGGTCGGGAGTGATATTCAGAGTTTTAAGTCCTGAAGTGTCACGTTTTCACTGTTTCTTGCATTGCAGATTCTCTGCTGGACAAAGAATTGACTAAAACCACTGAATGAAGCACCACATTGTTATAGAAATGTATAAATATTATTGTACTCCAATCTGTTGCTAAGTCACTTTCACACTGCTATAAGTGCAGCTACCAGAACACACGACAAGAATACCTACCTATTATTTTCACTTTAATCTGGTTTTACATTAAAATAATCTCCACATCTCCTTTATTATGCTGTGAGATGGATCCAGTTTAAAGTGTCAGCGCTCTAATGTGCAGCCGTCATCATAGAAACAACAGCAGCATAGAGAGTGCACTCAATGATAAAATAATGAACTGGAATTAAGACATTTATTTTACCACTGTGTGATAGATCCCAAGATTAAAGATTTTCTGCAGCATTAATCTTTTGTTTTATTTGCAACAGTGTTGCATTTACAATCACCATTTTTCTGCATAGGACTGATGATTTCCCAGGAATTGAGATGCTATTTTTCAGATAATTGACTGGTCACTGGTCATTTTGTACCTCTTGATGTTTACTCAGTAACCTAACCTTCTCTGGAGCCCATTAGGGTTGCAGCAACTCAATCAAGCAAGAACGGAACTGCCTTTATAGTACAGAAAACTCAGGATTAACCCTGAAGTTACCTGGATAAAATGAATCCTGCTTCGTAGTACAGCCATCTGAGTAACTACTTGATGTTTTTCTAGTTTTTATAAGACTCTCAGCAGTGAATTTTAAATTGTGCTTGAAAGGATGGAAGATTAGATGGTAAACATTCAGTTTTGTTGTATTATCTGGATTGTGGAAAATTGTGTTGTTTTTGATAAACATAACCTCCATCAAGGACATTGTGTTTTTGGTAGTGTTTGCAGGCATGTGTGTCATCATTTCGTGAGTAAACATAAACAAAAAAACCCCCAAAGTCCCCTAAAAAAAAAAAAAAAAAAAAAAAAAGATCCTAAAATATCATCTTACATTTGATCTCTGACCTCTCCTTCAAGGTCAATAGACTTAGTGAAGGTCAAAGTGACAATAATGCTATATAGAGCTATTGAAAACTATGTTTCGTACCGCTATTGTTTGTATTGACAACATATATGCATACAGGGACTGAGCTATGGGGGTTCTACTTACTTACCTACTTTGGACATCTGACCTCTTCTTCAAAGTCAAATAAGATAAAATTTTCACAAAATGTCTTTTATTTTTAAAACTATGCTTGAAATTCCACTTTCTTTGTTTGTCTGGATAAATGATTCTGGTATATGGAAGTTCTTAATATCACATTGTAGTTTGCATCCAAATATCTCATCACATTTGACCTCTGACCTCACTTTTATATTTCACATCTGCCTTTTTTTCCAAGTTGACTCTAAAATGTGTTTTATCTTTGAATAAAGTATTGTCAAGTGAAAGAGAATGAGTTGCCTAGTTAGTTAGAAATGAATTATGTAATAAGTCATGTCCAGCTATTCACAGTCAGTATCATTTATTCATTACCTGCTGCTACATAATGTTTGTGTAAGCAAAGCAAACATCTATCATGCTACCCTTATCAGGTTTTTACTGCACTAGAAACTTAGAAAACACTAGAAAAGTAAAAGCTGCCTTGGTTTGTACTCTCGGAGTGCTTCTTGTTGTTGCTCTCTAAAATCTTGATGCGTTGAAGTTTTACTCTATTTTCTGGAATTTCCATTAATCCATTTACTAGGGTTATAAAATTCAGGATCAGGGGTTATACATGGGACAGATCACCGCTAACAGAAGGAACCCAGAGAGAACTTGTGCAGGTATAAGTACTCCACACAGAAAGGCCTCAGTCAGCCAGTGGATCTGAACCCATGACCTTCTTGCTGTAAGACTTGAATGTGTTTTACTCTTTGTTGTGTTTTGCACCTGGTCTATGGGAATGAAAGCTATAGACACGGACTGATGTGGCAAAAAAGAGAACTGAAAATAAAATAAAAAAACGTTCTGATCAATCTCAAGATGTGGTTGGTGACCCCGAAACTGAAATTATTGACATAATAGCTTTTTTCTGTCTGTGTGATGAAGTGAAGATTCCTGTATCAGTTCTTTGCTTTCTTGCACTGAAAGAAATCTGTCGGCAGGAAGAGACTAAGACCTCTGAAACACATCTTCACCCCTTATGAAGCAAAAAGAAGAAAAGACAGAAAGCTCCTACTTACGCACTAAAGTGCCCATAGGCACGAAGTTCAACTTGCACCTTGCTTGGGAAATCCACTGCCACTGATGTCATTGTAAGTACTGTACAGATGTTGTCCTGTTTTATTCCTACTAAACACCATCCAATACAGACCGCTGTATAGCAGCATCACAGAATGCCTTCCAGGAATTTACAGTTAATCGCCTCAAAAATGAAGGACACATTGTGGCCCATTTTCAGACAATATGCTAGAGTATGTTTATTATGTCAAATCTATGTATGTGCGCAGAGGAGCAGGGAGCTTTTTCAAATCCCTCTAATCTGTTTACCGCTCATCCTGAGAAGGAAATGTGCTGTAAGAAGAATTCTCTCTCACATCATCCTTATGTTTAAAGACAGCCACAGGCTCTTTGTAGAAATGGTAATTGCACTGCTGATAAGCCCAATCTTCCTGAAACAACCAAACTCAATGTTGGAGTGAAATATCTGAAAGAATTGTGTTTTGAATTCTGGTGTATAGGTAGCAGTGAGAACTGCTTCTATCAAAGTGTTTTTGGGGTTTGATAACAATTTCCTCAGGCTTGTTCTCCTCCCTCATTCACACATTGGCAGAAATGGGGAAAAAAAGCAAGACGTCTAATTACCTCAAACTCCAGGTTGATATTATTGCTTGTTTTAGTAGAGGAAAATAATTCAACTATGATCTTTAAACTGTTTGACTGCACTAAATTCAAAGTGCAGATGGACAGAACAGCCTATAGGAGATTGTGTATTTTCCCATCTCAGTATATTCGATTTATATGAAGCTTTTCTTCCACTGCAGTTTTTGAGCCTCTCCTGCTTCATGATTCATCTCCACTGTCACCGTCAGCTCTGCATGCCTTGCTCCATACATCAAAACACCTGGAACAATAGTAATAAATAATGCCTTGTGGATTATCATATGAAAGCAATTTTCTGTATCAAAGAAAGTGTGCTGAAAACCATATGCAGAGACTTTTACAAACATACGCTGAAAAATACATACACCAGCGCACAGAAAGTGAGTAAATGGACTCTAAGGAGTCTATTTGGTGAGTGCGATGTACAGGGGAGTTTTGAGTTTGATTAGGAGAAGCACTAGAGGTGCAGGTAATATGAATGTTGGAAGAGCCAGGAGAGAGATAAATGCATTATGGAGAGCCCTTCAGCATCTTCACTAGTCTGCAGCTCTTCTCTGGTGTTTGTATAGTGTCTGACTCATCTACAAAAGCACCGCAAAACCTCCGTGACTCTCCTGCTTCATATAAGTCTGCTCCTCGCTTTCTGCAAGGAGAAAATTGTGTAGTCAGTGGTGTAATACACACAAACTTTGTAATGCAGACACACTTTGATTTTGTCTCATCCTGCGAGTTATAAAATGTATCATTGTCAAAATCCGCTGTTGCCCTTCAGAAATTTAATTTCAGGTATAATCCAATTTTGCTTTAGAGCAACCTTCAGCTTGATCAAGGTCTTACGGTTTCCGCCCGCTGTATCACAGCTAATGGCAGATGGAGGTTACTCGCTGAACGCCAGGGCTTCGTTTAAATAAATACACGTCTTTCTGCTGATTTACATCAGCCACAATTGTGCCGCCTTGGCCCATTTTTAACTCTGAAAATCTTCCCAACCCTTCAATAAAATCAGCATGAGATAAAGTATTTCTTTCTTTGAGCTTTTATTGAATCATTTTGATATTTTTGTAACTTGCTTATTGAGGCTGATTGCCTGTCGCGTTATGGCTTGATGGTTGTTTCTTGTCATTTGTAGTAGTGAGTTTAGGATTAAAAACATGTAAGAAAATTTAGAATAACAGTGTTTAAACACAATTTAAACCCAGTTTCTTTTAGAAATGTCAGTATTTAATGGAAACTGCTGGTTTTTTTTAGGCCACCCCTGCAGTACCCTCAAAGCCCACGAGTGGGCAGCAGTCCACACTTTGGGAATCCACATACACTCACCATCCACCTTATTACATACGCCATACTAGCATTGGGTTGGACCCCTTTTGCCTTCAGAACTGCTCTTATTCTTCATAGCACCTGTGCCATGAAGGTGCTGGAAACAGTCCTTAGAGATCTTGGTTGATACTGTTCCTAATGAAGTGGCTGCTGACTTAAAGAGAATATTGCATGGTAGTCCACTCCACACAACAACCACAAAACACAGATTTCACTTGGAAAAATGTAATTTAAAATGAAAACCAACCCAACTCCTGTATTTACTCTGCTGTGTCAAGGAAATCTGTGTATTTATAGTTATTATTTTGAAATGAACAGAATTTATTAGTTTCAATTTTAGCCTGCACACAGTTTTTTTTTCATGGGATCCTCTGCCCCTGTACTTCCAGTTTCTATACTTGTCAGGTTAACCTCAGTGTTCGAGGTGCAGATGTATAATGAGGGCTTAGTCTTTTAAGGCCCATGCCAACCAAATGACCCTCCTGCCAGTCAGCATGAGCACAGAGGGTGGAAACATATTTATACTGAACATAGTCTTATTAGGCAAATGTTAGCTTGGGCAAACTGGGGACAAACAGAGATATAAAGAGACAACCCAGCTGAGAGGCTCTTGATATATTTGACGTGTAGTAATTTAAATTCTGTGTGTGTTACAAGCAGTGAAAGCAGAGGCAGTTAGCTGATTAAAAAACGAAATAAAATCTGTCACATAAAACCTGCCCATCTCTTCCTATTAAAGCCCAGTCCCACGGAGACCACTGGAGTCTGCTTTCATGCCTGTAATACAGTTCAGAGCTCTTTAAATAGAGGCTATCGTGCAGTCATTCTTATGGGAGACAGAGCTCATCATCTATTCAATAACCACTGTCAGAGAACTTGCCAAAATTGAGCCTGACAGCAATTTACCACTGACGCATTGATCACAGATTTATCTGAAGCCGGGGCAAGGCAGGCACCACTTCAGTGTCTCTCCGCGTCTCTTATTTTTTTATACAATTTGATTTTACAAGCACAAAGTAAAAACCAAGTTGTTTCTGGAGATACTAAAGTTGAGAAAAGCCTGCTGTTCGGTGACTTACTTTGACTCTCATGAAGACATCCAAAGCCATTAATTTGAAGAAACCGGCGGTTCTGTTTCAATAGATAAAATCAGCATAATTATCTAAAGCTGTAGTTGTAAATGGCATAATTAGGGTGAAGTGAAGAACCTTCTGGTCTCTACGCTGGCTTTGATAATAAGATCTCCCTCTCTCACGCAGACACCGAAGTGAAAAAAGGTCTGATAACAGGAACTCATAATTATGGGTTCTGGCCGTCACTTCCTCTGTGGTACGCCGCAATTTGCATTATTTCGCTCTTTTGTCTGAGTTTTATGTGAAATCTCTATTCTCTGTGAAACAGACAGGCGTGCATTTGGTAAGGTGCTGTGACATTTCAATGTTCTCGAAGGACAGAGCTAAAGAAGCAACACACCAGTTGACATTACTTAAAACAATCGCCATTTCTCTACCGTTTTATGAGAACAGATAATAACTCCTAATTAAACTATGTAATGAAGCTGCCAGTTCCAGAGTGGAAAAAGGACCGAAAGAAATGAATCCACTGTGATTGTGACTGAGAGCATTGTGCTTAAAATGTATTTAGTTAACTGAGATGTGTTTTCTGTCAGCATGTTAATAAACCTCTCAGACAAATCGTTCTGAATTAATCACCACCATGTGAGTCACTCTGGTGTCCCTGTTGGTAGTTCGTATATTTATTCTATGGACTGTTTTAAGCTTTTAATGCAAATTTAATGCAGCAGCTGCATACATTTGCCCAATAAGAAACTAAAGCATTCAAGAAATAGGACGATGTACATTTTTTACAATTATTTTGCTTGTTTCGGTTTTTAAAGCCACATACTAGCATCCCAGAAAGCTTTTGTTTTTCTTTAGTGATTTTTCTAGGTTGTCTAGAGTAGGTGCATATTATGAACTTGGATATTTGTAGCCAATTATAATTCCTGAACCGTGCACTGCTCCTGACTCTGCAACAGCCTGCACAAATTATGTACCGTGTTTCACTTGAAGAGTGCCTCCAGGCCAAAGACTGTACTTGTACCCCCTCTCTTATAATGAACATAGGTTGTCACAGACATATACACTCAGCTGCTAGCTGCTCAAGCAAATATGATCGAATGTGGAAACGCTGAAAGCAGACGCCGTCTTAATCGTTCTTAAATGTTTGTTGTGATCACTGTGTCTTTCCCAGAGTTTCCAACCCGAACAGTTTCAATAAATAATTGCTTTGTTTAGCTGGAATTTGGTTTATAGAGGTCTTATTTCTATTCTGAAGGTTATTATTCATTGTGCTGTCATTATAAATCATGCTGTCATTACACACACACATTTATAGGGTCATATCAATTAACTTACACAGATTTTTTTATGAGGCCAGGTATTGTTCTAAAAATTAATATTAATAATCATTATGCAGGTAATCATGTTTTGGTAGGTTATTTCAATCAGCCTACATTAGTATTAGGTTTATCGAATAAAGTGGGAACTGTGCTTACATACTTTTAATACACCTTTCCAGGAGTCACCTTTTGCTTTTTCTCCATAGTTCTCCACAGCACAGATTTAACAAGGTGCTGAAAACATTACTCAGAGATTTTGGTCCATATTGACATGAAAGCATCACACAGTTGCTGCTGATTTGTCGGCTGCACATCCGTTATCTGAATCGCCCGTTACATCACATCCTGTAGGTGCTTTACTAGACAATAATTTGGCTCCTGTGAAGGCCATTTGAATACACACTGAGAACTCTGTCACGCTTGGGAAACCATTTGAGATGATCTGAGCTTTGTGACATGGTGTCATGAGATGAGGGGTGCACTGTGTTTATGAAAGGATATATGCCTGAAACACTCAGACCAGACTGTCCTACAGTCAAAGTCACTTAAATCACCTTTCTTTCCCATTCTGATGCTTGGTTTGAACTTCAAGAGGTTGTCTACATACCTAAATGCATTGCGTTGGTGCCATCTGATTGGCTGATGAGATATTTCCATTTAGGAATAGATGAACATCTGTACCTAATGAAGTGGCTGGTGAGTGTATAGTAGTATACCTGTTCTAATATCTTCGCTACTGAATTGACTTAACCTTGATTTGCCTTCTGCTTCACTAATGGTCCATTAAATTTATGACTTCTCTGCATCAGGCTGAGTGTGAGATTGCAGCACATCAGGGTTTAGCTCATTTGATCTCCTTATAATTAAGAAAAATCTGTGAGGCTTCCTTACTCCAAACTGCAAATCCATGAAATTATTATTCATTGGAGGTTGCTCAAGGTATCCTCCGAGGAAATAAAACAGACAAGGTTTTGTAAATGTGCATATACAGAGCATTTAATGGAACTTTAATACAGCATTTTATCCCCTCAGTGAATTGCCTTAGCATGGTGGAGAGGTTTGTGTATCCCAGTGATCCCAGGGGTTATATGGTCAGGGGTCTTTGTCCCTGCTAGAATTTCCCAGTTTACCGTGTCCACACTGAAAAAAGGGGATTGGCCAGCTCTTGGATTTATGTAAGCAACTTGCGTGTATTTAACACAATTGCCTCATACTTTAAAGTTAAGTGTAACTATATAGTGTAGAAACTACATGATATGCAGAGAGGCTAGATTAAATTGTTCATATCATGTTCGAGTGAAGTAAGTTGTTACGTCCCCCCCACCGTGGTGGAGGCAAAGGTCGGAAGGGGACAGCAACACCGGACAACCACAATCAATGAAGGAGGAGGACAACAGGACAGTTAAGAATCAGGCAGGATTTATTGCTTGCTTGCCTTGATAGTCAACTTAACAGAAAAAGGTGGGGGGAGGAGGACTGGGCGGTTGAGCCAAATCAAAGAAAGTAATAAAACAAAAAGAGGTCGATAGCTTCCAGGGCCTAACTAAAACAAAAAGGCAAAACAAAAGGCCTACCTAGCTGCTCGACAAAAAGTCAGTGAAAACATACAAAAGTGGCATCAACCGCATACCCTGGTGTGTCTAACAGTTTAAAACCTGCAACCAGTGTATAGGGTACCCCAGCTTACCTGTCCCGCCTCCCACCACACACAATACAAAGAAGCCTGTTTGCAAATGTTTGTCACAGCAGAAGCCAGCAGCCACCAGCTGGCCAGGGAGCTGCTCATTTATAGTGATCCTCGGCGTGTGATTGGCCAACTGGCCCCAGATCAGCCAATAGACACATGCCAATTATCTTCGAATTGGCCAATAGGAGGAGGCTTGACACCTGAAAGATAAACAGAACACAACAGCCAAGCCACATCTCTTGGCACGTAACATAAGTCAATAACTTTCAGTCTCGTACACTTTGGATCGTGGTTTCAGGAAGGCATCCATCTCAGTCAAATCGAGTAAATTGGGTGGTTGTTACATTAAAAAAGTCTAACTTGTAATTTAAACACAATAATATCATGTTTCTATAAACGTAATTAAATCATGAAGGATCTGTATGAAATCCAACAACTTGTTCTTGTTGAGATGATACAATCTAGTAAGAGTGGTTAGTTGCTGAACTCATGAAATTCACAAGATCGCACGAGATGTCAAACTGCAGGAAAATCACTGGAGTTATAAGAGGCAGACAATTACACACACACCACGTGTATGCTATTGCTATTTATTGTGGTTTAACCTGTCAAGGACAAAATGTACAAAAAATTCTGCATCAAGCCTTGAAATCATAGCTTTCCTACTTTTGTTAAGTCTGGATTGTTGGCATGGTGGTTAGTGCTGTTGCTTCACAGTAAGAAGGTCCTGGGTTCAAATCCACAGTCTGGCTAGTTTGCACTGGTTTCTCTCTGGGTATTCTGGTTTCTTCCCACAGTTAAAAGTCATGCAGTTGTTAGAGTTAGGTTAATTGGTGATTCTAAATTACCTGTCAATGTAAGTGCAAATTGTTGTTTGTGATAGACTTATGAGTTGTCCAGGGTGTACCCAGCCTTGTAACCTATCACTTCAGGGTTATTTCCCTGCCCCCCTGCAACCAGGAGGATGGTAGTTGTTTAGATCCATTCAATTTTTATGGTAACCAGACTCTAGACTTTGTTGAACATTATATAATATGAAGAGAACATGTAGTATTTAAGTGACCAAGTAGTATTGGGGTAAAAGTTATTGAATAGTGTTGAAATAAAATGACAAAATTGTGAAGGATTAAAATATTCCAAGAGCTCAACTTACTTCATCTAAACATGTTTCAATCGCGTTTTATGAACACAAAATGCACAGGTTTATTGAATATGAAAAAGTTGTGTTGATTGAACTCAATTGTTTAAGTTTCTGCCAAAGCAAAACATTTGTGTGCAACCGATGTCCACTATTGAATCAAGTAAATCCAACATGGCCTTTTTTTCAGTGCAGGACAGCATTTTCAATGAATGGTCGGATGTACAAAACATAGTCTTTAAAGGCTACAACTACAAATGTGTGACAAATTAAAGAATTTACTTTAAAATCTTGAAGGTGAAGCAATCAAGGAGACGTTGTGTCTCTTTCATGGTGTTTGAGGCATTTTGCTGGTAGAATTTGGGTCCCTCTTAGATGTGATGGGAGTCTCCTAATCATAAAAAATTGTTCTAAGTGATTTTATATTGAAACATTTTCATTGTCATGACAGAAGTTTTTTCTGGGAAGGGTATGCCCCTTTTCTCTAAAGGGCATGTCAGGTTATTTAATGGTTTGATGAGTGTACAAAGGATTTGAATCACATCCTGTGGTTTTCATCAGCTGATCATCAGAGATATGTTAGGCAACATTCTCCACCACCAACCCATCAAAACATCAAATGATGGAATATAGTTTTTGGGAACGTTATTTTATCCCTTCAGTAGACTTGCTAAAAACCTGGCAACTCACTAAAATTTCCATCTTACCAATGGATAAAGGAACCTCTGAAACTAGTTTCTGAAGAGTTTAACATATCCACATATCCAAATATGTTAGTCACCAGGGAAATTTGACTAAGTGAGAGGGAGCCTGGCCTTTGCTCATGAGGTTTCAGAACAAAATACAGTGGTATTTGTAGTGTTTTGCCGGATATCACCGAGTGTCTCTGATGCTATTTTGTATTTAAAAAGTGTGGGTGTAATAATTACTAGCTGTCCAACAAAGGCTGCTCCAAAACATGGACAACAGCTTAAATTGCCTGTTACATTCCTGCCACATAATAAACACCTTTGAGGACGCCCACCTACTTTCCTTCACTCTCAGTGCTTCCCTCACTTTTTCTCTCCCTCTTCATGTCTCCTAAGTCTGTCTGTTTCCTTCTCTCGTCTCTAAAAGTAATTACCACTCTGCCGGAGCCAGATGTTCGCAACAGCAAAGCTTATCGTCACCTCTGTGCTGTAGAGGCAGCCGGCCAAACGACAAACAAACATGAATGAATTCAAAAGAAATCTGAAAATGAAGGACTTGCTTTTCATTCCCTAGTCCTGCCATGTTTTCTATCTTTGTAAACAGCTAAACATTCAGATCTACGGTTGATGTCAGTCCCGTTCTTTGATTATGATCAGCTGACGTGGACTGAAATGACCCTTCACTTGCGTTTTATCCTGATCAGCAAGGCTGGATTAGATAAGAGGATGAAACTTTAATGACTCCTGGAATATGGGATCATTGTCCTTGCGAAGACCCAAAATACTGATAACAGCAACAATGAAGAAAGTTCAAAGACCTACTGAGGATAATACAGCAAATGCATGTACACAGAAATATATAGAGAGGCAAAGACTCACAGGATGTTAATCTTCACATTTATTGAACACTGAATGGATCCCATAGAGAGGAAAATATTAAGAAAGTAACTTAAACACTGCTGTTTCAAACACCTCGGATCAGAAGTCAGCTGTGCGCTGTTAATGATTATAGGATATGTTTAAACCGATGACAATCATTGGCCATATATTGATACTTAAAAGCTTCTTTATTCCCCCTTTCTTGCTCCCTTAATCTTGACACAACCCCAAAAGGATTTACAGTACGTCTCCTCCTGGGAACAAACCAGGGGTCATCTGCTTGGCATTAAATAAGAAAGTTTTGAACAATTTACTTGAGGAAGAACAGAGGCACCGACTGTGGTGGGAAGCTTTGTTCGGTTGGACAGCTGGCAGAAATCAACACTTGAAGCATTGCTTGGTATAGGTGTGTGACTTCATCAAAAAGTATGGCAGGCTTTAAATGAATTATATGCCCCTCTGCAGACTCCTTCAGGGTGTCCACACTGAGTCCTGTGACTCTGCCACCCTGTAAAGGGTCAGGGATCAGAATCCTTCACAGTATATGCTGTGGTGGGAAATGAGAACTACTTTTTAATTCACCAGGCCTTTCAGAAATGTTACATTTCTGAAGGGCCTGGTGTACCATGGCCCCCTACAGTCTAATTTCTAAATAATACAGTATCTAAACCCCAAACAATACTTCTGAATACTAAGAACTCACTGCTGCTGGGTAATCATTTTTAAAAACCAGAAAGGAGTCACAAAACACTTAAAACCAGAATTTGGATTGTTTTGTAATGACTGGAAAACAGTCATATTCATACAGACTATAAAACCACATACTCAGATGAGGAAACAGAAGCATGCCGCAGATTAAACAAGGAAATTAACATTAAGAGAAGTGTTGTCACTGGGAAATAACCATTCATTCCATCTGAGCCAAATTTAAAATAATTGCAGCTTCCGTGCTGTTTGGCAAAATACATTCACTGATTATCTTCAGATCTCTGACTTCCAGAGAATTTAGCAGTCCTGCTTTGATATTGAGCCAGATACACGATAACCCACCATATTCACATGCAAGAGGCTCTATTTAAATATGTCTTAAAGCTGCACTGAAGGTGAAGGGGTTCCTTCAGTGTTTCAGTTAAAATTGCGAGCTCTTTTTCACGTGTGTCATCCATCCATCATCTATCACAATGCCTGCACACAAATGCACATGCAGTGAAAAGTCAAACAAGCAAAACCACACCAGGTATCTACTTCCACACACAGTTTGACACCTACCATCCTGCTTATCACAACAGGGCAGATTCAGTCTGATCCACAGTCTGTGAGATAATGAGTATGCTCTCAGATTCAGACACAAAGAGAATTTCAAGTGTTGTGTTTTCTGTATTTTCGAAGAGGAATGTAGATTGTGGTCAGGTTGAATTTAGATCTCACACTAAAATGTAGCATGATGATAACTTTAAAGAGAAAGGTAAGCATAAAAATATAAATTACATGTAGAATTTTGGGGTTGGCAAAGTAGGTCATCTGCCTCTATCTCACCCAACCCCTCTCATCCTCCTCTGTCACACAAATCCTCTGCATGTCCTCCTTTACCACATACATGAATCTGATCTGTGGTCTTCCTCTTGTCCTCCATCCCGGCAGCTCAATTTTGAACATTTGTTGTCCAGTGTGTCCTCTTCTGTACATGTCCAAACTGTCTCAACCTTGCCTTGCCTTCTCAACCTTGAGCAGTTTAGAGATTGCTCAGATTGAGCAATCTCTAAACTGCTCTACCTGATCTGTCCCTCTGATGTACTCATTCATAATCTAGTCCAATCTGGTCTCTCCCAATGTAAATCTTGACACCTTCAACTCTGCCACCTCCAGCTTGGCCTTCTGTTTTTGTTAGTGCCACCAACCTCAAACCATACATCATAGCAGGTCTCTCACCCATCTTGTAAACCTTCATTTTCACTCTTCCTGCTCTCCTTCTGTTACTTCTGTTCTCCACTTCTCTTTAGCAGTCTTTGTTGCTATGGATGGTTGACCCCAGGTATTTAAACACCTTTACCTTCACTGCTCCTTGCATCTTCGCTGTTACACTTGTCTACCCATCATTCACACACAAGTATTTTGTCTCGCTTCAGCTGATTTTCATTCCTCCTCTCTCCAGAACATACCTCCACCTCTCCAGGCTCTCTTGTACCTGCTCCCTACTCTCACTTCAGATCACAATGCCGTCTCCAAACATAGTCAACGCAGGCTCCTGCATGACCACATCTGTCAGTCTGTCCATCACAACTGCAAACAAGAAGGGTCTCAGAGCTGATCCCTGATGACTCCTACCGCACACCTCGCCACTGTCTCGTACATGCAATGCCCTCGTGCATGTTCTGGAAGACCCTCACATGTCATGAAACGGCTGTGTAAAGCAGGCAGGATAGGATCCAAATGCAGACTCATAGGTGGGACTTACATACGGAGAGGCACATGGAGAAACACACAGCCATGAGGTAAATCGCGACACTGGACAGAGGGAAACAGAGGGTTTAAATACACCGGGAAAGAAGAAGAAACAGGAAACACACGGGGAACACAGCTGAGACAAATTAGACACAGTGAGGCAGAAGAAGCAGAACTAAACACACCGAACATGGAATTCAAGACTGTCAAAATAAAACAGGAAATGATGCAAAGGAAGACAGACACACAAGCTTGACACAGGAGTGGAGGAAAGGCATAAGAGGGAGCAAGGGAACACGAGGGAGCACGAGAGAGAGAGGGGACAAGAGAAACATGACGGGCTGGGGAACATGATAAACATGATAGACAGGGTGAATGTCTAATGAAACACAAGGAGAGGAACATGGGAACAGAAAAGGGAAACAAAACACAAGGACACACAAACACTGAACACACCGGGAGGGACACAGAGGGGCAAAGACACAAGTGGAACCTAATAGACAAGAACTAAACATGGACACATCAAAACACAAGAACTCCAAATACTGGGTCAAATGACCCAGGACCATGACATCACATACTTCTGTCATCCCTTATGTCCTCATGCAGTACCAGCTTTTCTCTTGGCACCCTATCATATGATTTCTCTATATCCACAAAATAAAACTCTTTTTGATGTTCTCCATACAAATCCTCTATACTAAACCTCTCTATACTCTATATCAACATTCTCAAAGCAAACATTGCTTCCACTGCATGAAGCCATAATACTACTGCTAAATTCTCTCCTTCATCTAGCTTCAACAACTTTTCCATGTCTTCGTGGCATGGCTCATTAACTTCATCTGACTGTAGTTGTTAAAGATCTAAACCTTTCGTCATCACACATTTCATCAGCACCAGTTCACTTCTTCTACAGTCCCCAGGGATCCTCTTACTCTCCAAGATTGTGTTAAACAATGTGGTTAAAAAGTCCAGCGCGCTTTCTCCTCGACTTCTCATACCTCCAGCGGTATGTCATCTGGACCAGTTACCTTTCAACTCTTCATCCTCTTCATAGCAGAAAAAACAAACTACATTTATTGCCTGTTTACTGTTCATATAATCTACCTTGAATGTTACAGCCTTCATCAGATTTTTGAAAGAACAATAATACTGCCATGTGGTGAATTAGCATGAACAACACAGCAGCACATGGGGATATCCACCTAACCAAAACTTCTTCTCAACTGGTATTTCTCAGCCTTTGTTTACAAACTTCCAGTTATAAATACGCTCTCTCTACAGTAGCTGATGGCTAAACAGTATTTATATGATCTGTTGCCTTTGAGCAGGTTTTCAGAGGTGATGCATTTTTTGTGGTAAGACATCAAGAAACATGTGGTACTGTAGATCTGAAGTATGGAACCACAGATTTACTACACAGTTCATGCCATGTGGCTCTGCAGCAGAGATAGCACCTCACAGGGAGCCTCTCTCTTGCCCTCACAGTGAGTGTGGGTAGAGAGCTAAGTCACAGCTAAGATTGTGGATTTTGTGCATTAAGTAGAGATCAAAGATGGAGCTGAAACTGTGAAACAGTAACATTACTTGTTAAAGCGATTAAGACAGGCATGTCGTCAAAAGAAAACGGCAAAGATTATGTTTAGGTTTTAATACGTTTAGGAAAAAAAAGAAGCATAAAATGTTTATTCCTCCTTGCAGCATTGTCCAGAGGATTTTTCGTGGGAAGCTATGCTGACTTTCCGTGTACTAAATCATATTAAACTATCTTTGAACCTTTAGCTTTTAGAGCTCTTTTTTATGTTTGAACACACAAACAAATGATCAATCAACATTTCCCATGAACCCCAACACTGAATGTGCATTAAAATTTTTTTAAACACAATTTCTGTGCTTTGCAATTGAGGCAAAAGCACAAATAATTGCTACTGTTGAACGCACACAAGCTTTCTCAGGTTGTAGTATGATGGAGAGGCCCAGGTATTTTACCCCTACTATTAATAATGTGAGTCATCATATGAGCCAAGATGTGAAACCAGGCATGGTTCACACCTTGGCCTCTGTGACAGTAATGACCCACAACTTGTTTCACACCTTGGCTCATGTGACAGCTCATAGCTCAAGTTAAGGAGGCTTGGAGAGTCGAAGTTGGAACACTGAGTAATTCTTAGAGAAAAATATGTTTAGAACAGGAATACTAAAAAATGTTTGTTTTTTCCACTGGTGAGGCTGTTAAAAAGAACTCACAGGCCAAACACATTCATATTTGTCACTCTTTTTAATACCAGTCAAGTACAGGTAACATTTAGTTGTCCAAAACAAAGAGATAAAATCAGGATCAGTTAAACTGCATGTTGAAGTGATGAGAGGGGAACTGAAATTTGAATGGATAAAGAAGAGTCTTGCACTCTCAGTGTTATGGTCACCAGTCAAGGTCAGAGCACTAAAAGAAACTAAACTGCTCTCAGCTTCATCCTTGACTCAACACATCTCTTCTATTAAATGATGAAAAAATGAAAGAACCACGAGGGAACTTGTGGAGTTGCAGCATGATCCTGTAACCAGCAGTGGAAACATGATAGCAATAGATAAAAGCCTCCTGTGAATAAAGGACTTTCATCAGTTCTACCCAACTATCATGTGCATACACCCAAACATTGACCATGAGAATGTATTATATAAAGATATTTCCAACATTTCTCTACAAATGTATGTAATTAACTAACATTTCCAGCACAGCAGCTCCCTTAGTTCAGCTAATGGACCAATTAAGGAGTCACAGCAGCAATGAAAGTTGAAACATCGTGTAGTAATCTGTGAAATGCATTTTGCTTCAAACGCGACACGACTTTCAGATTATTGTGCTCTCTGTGTAAGCTAAAACCTCTCAATCCGCCAATAATGAGAAGTCTCTCCACTCTTGATGTGAAGTTGCTGACACAAAGCTTTTGGAGTGATACATGGCTTATAAGTGTGTGACTAATAGAAATAGAGGGATAATCCCTCTCGCTGCTTGGGTCTGCAACTGACTGGCTTTGGAAAAGAAGAGAGCAGCTGATAGCCTTCGTTTCATCCCAAAAGATAGAGGGTGAGAGGAAGAAGGGAGAGAGAAGAAGAGTGCAGAGGAATAATGAATAAAAAGTGTAAAACAAAACAATGCGGTGAGAAACCTTCCAAAGAAGAAACACAGCAATTACTGCTGTGGTTGCTAAAGACAACAATAAAAGCACAAAATCCTGACCCCAAAGAGTTATCTCGGCCTCATTATTGCTTTTTTGTTATGATTTTTCTTTCAAATTTCAGCACATTAAATGCCCGAGTGCTAGAATTAGCAAGCAAATTGTTGTTCACTCATTTGTGAAGCTATCCATTTCCAGATCTGCACAATCTAAATTATTTCGGGTCCAGTGAAGTTATCAATGAAACTGTTCTGCTAGCTCTGTAATCAAGGGCAAATGGGCCACTTGCCGCCGGGGCTTTTAGAAAACTGCTTGGGCCGAGCAGTCAGGAGCCCAAACAGCCTTTAAACAACTGCAGCGACAGTTTTCAGGGACAGTAGGAGAGATCTGACTTCCTGGAAATGAAAAGAAAAAAATAAGAAAAAGAGGAAGACAGCGGTATGTGGCACAGATAATTATCCAATTCAATTAAAGTTTATTTATATAGTGACTTTTAACAGAAATAGCCACCTAAAGGGGTTCTAGATGGTAAGGTAAAGACTCAACAACCATGCGATAGAGACCAAAGTGACAGTGGGAAAGAAAAACTCCCTTCTGACAGGAAGAAACCTCCGGCAGAACCAGGCCGAACATTGATAGGTTGGAGGTGAGGGGAGGGAGACATGCCACACTTTATAACTAGCATTGTGGGGTTTTTTATAGGACAGCACGATGGAGCGATTTCAGAAATGAGTGAAAAAAAAATCAACATGGTTGAGAGGAGTTAGAAATTAGCTGTATCCTAGTTGACCCCTGCCCCCTCCATAACAAACTAACAAACAAGCTGTGGACATTAAAGAGGATTTAACATTAAAGATGTAATGTTCTGAGGGATAGTAAAGTTTGTCTATGGCACAGACTTGGACCTGAAAACAAAAACAAAACAAAACAAAAAATCAGTGAGTTGCTTCTTTAACATCTGAACTGTTCAGAGTCCTTTTATCTTTGCTAATTTTCATAGCTAATTAGATTTCAGAGAATTGTACCTTCTTTCATGTATCTTTTGATGATTACTAAAAGTCTTTTGGTTTTGGTCTAGGCTTGAGGAGCATACAGCACAACCTGACTCGGACTATGTGTTCTTCTTTTTCTTTTCCCCTGTTTCAGTGATTCAATGATTCAATTCAACTTCAATGATTTCACATATATGATTAAAAGTGGTTGTTACCAACAGGAAAGAAGAATCAAAAAACAGCTTTTCTCTCCAACTTGGACACGAGTGAAACAGACATCATTTATAATCTTATGATTAAAACAGTCACTGGAATGACCCCCGCTGCTGTTCACACTGCGAATCAACACTTATCCACACTTATTTTTAACATTTTAATTAGCAGCACATTTTTAACATCATCTTTACTTTCTATACATTTGACCTGTTGGTTCTGTGTGTCAGTGTGTCTTCAGAGAGCAGTCTCATTAAGTGTTTCTGTTGTTTTCAACCTATAAAATAAAACAAAATGAAACAAGAAAAGGTCTTGATTGCAACTTTGAGAACATCGCCCTTTAAAAGAATCGCTGTGTTTAGTTTGCTCCAAGCCACATATTAGATAACAAATATAACATCAGGGAGGCACAAATGGGTTTGTGTTTTCTGAAATTAATGCTTGGGTACCTCAAGCACTACAGTTATACAACAGCAAATAAGCTGTAATGCAATTAAAAAACAGCTACCAAAATGTGCTAAATATAAATGACTAGAGAAAAAAACAAGTTTGCATGTGTGTATATATATCTTATCCTCTATTTCTTACCTCTGTTGAAAGAATCTCTTGTTTCTAAGTCTTGTTTCATAATGCTCTGTCTTCGTGTTTCTCTTTCTTTGCTCAGCGGAGCCATTAAAGTGCCGCCTGAAGGCTGAGAGAGGGAGAGCTAAGGATGTTGGGCAGAACATCTCTTGGATTCATGGCAGTACGTCTGGAAGGCAGGGATTGAGCATGTGAATGGAGGCTACAAACGGAGAGGATGTGCAGATTAATGGATTCAGAAAGCTCTTAAGTGTATGAAGAGAGGAAGTGGAGGAAGCTCCTTTGATCTGAGTTGCTACTAATCCCAGACACATCCAGTAATTAAGCTAAACTAGGATAATTTCACTCTGACAGAGACTAAAAAGTAATTCCATCTACCTTTTCTCACATTGGATAAGGGCCTTAAAAGAGGCTCAACCATACAGGTGTTTCAAATTACTACTTAGACCACTTGGTTGGCAGTCACTATAAACACACTGTGAATATATGAATTTGTAGACTGTGTAGGAAAGGGATAAGACGTTTGGAATATGGAGCTTTCTTGTTTCTGTTTGCAGTCCAAGTGATCTGATCCGTCATATCTGAGTGGACTCTGGTTGGATGCAGGTGCATAGTGTGTGGTTGCAAAAGATACACTGAAGAAAGAAAGGGAAAATTGGTCAAAATGCTTTGGAGAGCCATCAGCTATGCTGTCATGACAGTTTAGCTGTTTATTAGGTTTCCTAATTTATATGCCTTCATAAATCAGATATCCACTGCAAATGAAAGCCACAATTTCTCTGTTGCACTCATAGGCTTAGTCACCACACCAGGGGAATGTCTAGATTTTCTAGTTTGAGGGGGTTGGGCAAGCATATTACAGGGGGTCTGGTTCTTTTTGCTGAGCCTGGCAGACTGAGGATTCAATCTTCCATATTAGTTCTCCAACCACACGGGTTGGAGGAAGAATGGTCATCAGAGCGTTGCGGCCTCTGAGAGAACTGTTGAGACCCCGAGCAATAAATATTTTGTATTTTGTTTTTGTTTTTTTGGAGGGGGGTTTGGTTTGGTATACCTTAGTTCTTGTATTTTGTCTACACTCTAGAAATATCATGCAGCAGTAATATATAAGCCACCATTTACAGTGTTTATAATACCAGTAATTCTCACTGACATGTTACGTAGTCATGCAAGAACTGAAAGAATGAGGCGAGGTGGCATTAGGAACATTACTGTGACAACCTTAAGCTAGGTGACACTTTTCTACGATAAAAGTGGAGACACTGTTGTTTTCAAAATCCTTTTCATTTATCTGACAAAAAGCTGTTTTCCTTAGCGTCCTGCTACTGTAAATAGTTAGTCTCTGTCAAGTCTCACCTAAAGAATTAAAAACAATGTTCCTGCTATCTTTAAGACCTTTTGTGCATGTTCAGAACACAAAGACTGAACCAACTGAAATTTATATGCTATGTTTATCTGAGTTAAATTTGCTGTGGTTCTTAAAAAAATTGTCTAAATAAATAAGAGATGGTAGATGGCTCTTAAAGCTTTGACCCCTAAATTAAACTTTGCTATTTTTATGACCACATCATAGACAAAGGCAACATAAAGTGATGAATGCGACCAATTAGCAGTAGAAAAATGTTCAGGCCTTTGATATTTATTTCTTAATGGAAAGATACTTTTGCTTTGCCCTTTTCACAACTTGGCTGCTGTGCCAAACACTTGACCACTCTACCACTTTATTTGGGTTACTGCCGCAAGGCTATTTTGTGCATGCCATCCACTGAACAACAAACACGTCCCGAACCAAGACAAACTAACTGAGCTGGACAGATTGTTGACATGAACTATTCCATCCCTAATAGGTAGTGAAACTAAACCTACTGAAGAACAAAGACCTACATGCTCGACTGGAGTTTAGTGTCTTGGCTGGCAGGATATAGACCAGAGTTCTTGTGATCAGCCCAGACAGTGAAGGTTTGTTCTGTTCCCATCAACCAATATTTCCAGTCCTCTAAAGCTACCTACATCACAGTTTGCTTGACTGGGGTTAGAAAAAAAAGAAAGCTGATGAGACTTATGAATCTTCTATAGAAACGTGTAAATCACCCAGAACATAAAAGCTTCCTGGATGCTGGAGTTGTTTTTACTTTCTTCATCTGCTCACTCTTGAATGTAAAGACCTGGAAAATGATACAGATGAAACACTGAATTCACTCTTTTCAGCTTTCAAATACAACTTGTTCTCAAGCGCTCTGTGCAGCACTTTACTGACGTGTTATTGGTGTTCAGCTGGGCTGTCATCAAAATAGATGAAAACAAAAAGTATCAGATAGTCATGTAGTCAATATATTGCTGATTAAAGCCAACAGGTGAGATCTAATGGTATAATAAGTACTCAACCTGCATTAGAGGTGCATAAAAGCTGTTTTCCATTCGTCTCACTCAGAAATGTGAACTAGCTGATTCAGTCAGTTCCATGAGATGGCATTTTTTTCATAGTTTTGCCTCTAAACACAACCAGAACTGTCTTCAAAGATTTGAGCAGCTTTTTATTCATGTATTTTAACAAAAGCCTTGCATTAACTCTTTAAGGATTTTTATGCACAGTCCTCCACATAGATCTAACTGTATCTCCTTGGCTAGTCTAAGGAGCTTGGAAAGAAAAGCGTCTGGACTTCTTTAAGTTGCTTGAAGACGTTTCACCTCTCATCCGAGAAGCTTCTTCAGTTCTAAGGGTCAAATGACCCTTAGAACTGAAGAAGCTTGAAGACGTACGTCTTCAAGCAACTTAAAGAAGTCCAGACGCTTTTCTTTCCAAGCTCCTTAGACTACGATGACCTGGATGACTGAGAACCTTCACAGACATCTCCTTGGCTAGCTTCACTGCTATTGAACCTAGTGACTCTAATGTTTACCAGATTGCTCTTTCACTAAAAAACTCGTGCAGACTCAGACAACAATAGACTTTTTAATGGTTTAAAAAAGCAGCATGTATGCAGGTGAGAAAGGGTTTCCTGAGAGAATAGTTTGAAGCTGAGAAGTTCCAGCGAGAGCCAAGAGCCACCAGCTGACACACCAAGGGATTCCTGTGCAATCTGGTGTTTTTGTTCTCTTCTCATGCCACTATATTGAAAAAAAAATCCTTGAAGCCCACGGGTTCCAAGATTGTGTGCCACGTCACTATAACTATGTTGTTAAATGTGTGATACTGAACAACTTGTGTTTTTATGGGGACTACAAAACTTTAAAATTGCAATTTTCCCAGCCTGTTATGTGTATCATACTTGATTAAACAACAAGAGTGAGCCTTATTTCTATTTCTATTTTCTGTATTTGAATGCTTTGCATGCCTTGAACCTCTTATAAAAACAAGACTATGCATAGACACTGGCAAACCTCTCCAAATCTCATGATTTCTTCACCCCCGCACTGATGTAATATTTTTCTTGTGATATGCTGCTGATAGTAACATTTTCTAATATTTCTCAGATGAAAAAGCTCCACGGCTCCTTTTCTCTCTTCTTACTAAGCAGAGTTCAGACCGCACTGCAACCACGTGGGTATCAAACATAAACCTGAAGAATAATCAGGTTTTACTGTGCCATTTTCATTACGCCTCCCATATAAGTAAACATCCTTTTTCATTTCTTTTTTTACATTCCACCCCTCCAACCTGAGGTATCTGCACCTTGTCATTAGCTGTGATCACAGCTGTGCGGCATGCTTTTTGCTCAGATTGTGCACCGTTCCTGGCTGATACATGTGTAGGAAAATTACAGGAAAACTGTACTTCCATACTCATCACAAGGCCAGAGTAAAACTGACCCACGTACACTCAATACTGACTGCAGTCCAGAAAAAAAAAAAAATCTGACGAGAAACACAATATGGCAATTTTAAAAGTGGACTCACATACACTCAGACTATTAAATAAGTGTTCTGTGTTGATGATAACACCTTTAATCTTATCAGTATCACCCTTGGTCTACTTTGTGCGCATTATAAACAGATAAGGTTCCCCGAGGCCTTGCAGTGCTGATAGATGCTCGTGCTGATTTGATCCAAAGGGTGAGAAAATACGATGCTTCTGGACACTTGATCAAGGTGCCAATTAGCTGCAAGTTATCAAATTAGTTGGAAAACATCTCCACCGCACATAATGAATTCTCACCTCTAAACTGAAGTTGGCAGTTCTGACATGCAAAATGGCGTTCTGAAACTTTAGGCCTGATGAACAAGCACAAGCAATCTGGCACATGCCCATGCTTGGAAAATTAGGGTGCTGGACATGCATACTTTGCATACAGCAATCATTTCCCTTCTAAGCCGAATGCACACTAAGAGAAACCTGCAGTACATTGCTCCTGGACAATGTACAGAGATGCTATGAAGTCCTGCTGAATGGTGAGCAATTATTTCAGTAATCTTTGAATCTCGCTTGCATTTTCAAATGTAATCAATAAATAGAATCAAATTCAAGTGAAAATCCAGCACTTTATCCTTTAACTATCTGCAGCATATCTGGGTTTACAAAAAAATGCAGTTGTGATGTTTGCACAATGTGCACTCACAGCTGGCACTGCAGCACTTGTATCAAATTAAATAGAAAAACTGCATTTGAGAAAAACTGCAAAGATTTTAACTCTATATGCACTGAGGTTCTGCTCAATGGATCACTTGTTTACTGTCCCTGCTCTATTACAGTTTATTGAGAGTGAATCAGCTGTGCCATGGAGGAAGAGAGAATGAAATCGATAACATCTTTGCTCTGATGCGTCAGATCCACCAGCGCTTTCTGTCATTTTGCTCTCAATTGACTATTTATATTTTCTGCTTCACTCTTCGTAATCAGCTCTCTAATCAACTTAGATAATATGAGGGGAAAGTGTGTGTGTGTGTGTTTTGAGACTAGCCCATCAGGGGAAAGTGAATGGTACTCCATGATTAATCATTTTCTACTCACTTTGGTTGGTGTATGCACAGCTGCATGCTTTCATGTGCATTTGTGTGCAAGTAAGTGTGTGTGTGACCTATATCTGCAGTAATTATTACTGAAGGAATACACACACACACACACACACACACACACACACACACACACACACACACACACACACACACACACACACACACACACACACACACACACACACACACAGATTCTGCAGCTAGAAGAGAAGGAGTAAACTCTGAAGTACGTGGTCAGGGTATGAATAACCACTGGGCTGTATTGGCCCAGACTCTAGTGCAGTGGTTGACAACCTCTGCAATACAACAGTAGATATGCTTGATAAGAGCTCAACAACCACACCACAACATCTCCATGTCGACAATTCGTGTTTTTAATGACATCTTTAATCTTTGCTAAAATATCACTTCTTTTTAAGAGTCTTCTTTTTTAGAACCCACAGAAGCCTTTTTAATTTAATCCTTCTTAATTGCATCATAGACTTAATCAGCCATACTTCAGTTCGAGCATGAATCACATCCAAGTAAACTGAATTATGACTGTTTTCACAGGAAATAAAAAAAACGCTAATGAGCGGAAATGCATGCTGAACTGAAGCCTAACTCTGTCCTGCCTGCTCATTCTTATTCGCCCAATGATACCAAATGTACAATATAAATAAACTGTTCTCATACTGAATGAGATATTTACATTGTTTTGTCCTCTAGACAATGAGAAGAAAAACATAATAAAACTAAAAACTCTGAAGTTACCATTAATACTAGCGTCTAGTTGTTTTAAAAAGAAAAATGAAAAAAAAGAGAAAAGATAGCGTATGACACACCAGTCTCACATTTACAGTTTTATCTTCGACTGTTTATTAAGGTAGTGAAAACCTCTGCCTCTCAGTATCTTCAGAGGAAGCGCAGTGACACCTGCTGGCTATTGATATGTATCCCTGTGTGGGAACTTTGGGAAAAGAAAGACACCTAACATCTTACCAGATTGTGCATTTATTCATCGTTCACTGACATGCTGTGCTCCATTTGGCTGCAAGGAGCATAATAAGGTTTTCAGACTACTCTGTAAAAAGATGAAAAGTATTGTTTGTGGACATTTGCATGGGTGCTTCCTTTTTGCTTGATACCCTTATATTACCCAAAGACCCACCTTAAAACACTGGACCAGGGCATCACTGAGCTTCTGGACAGTCAGAAAAGATGAGGAGGAAAAAAAACATCAGTAGCCTGCTGTTAATTTCATTAACACCAAAGCAGCTAAAACTGATTAACAAACCCCTCTGCTCCTTAACCAACCAGATTAGTAGTCCAGAAGTTTACTGCACTTGATACTCTGAACAAAAAGTGTTTGATTTTTCTGAGCATCATACAGATTTTTGGCCAAAAGTTTGATTCACAGGTTTGTTTTGAATATTTGTCTATAATGAAAATTACACAAAAGGTGCAAAAGGAACATGCTAGACAAAAGCCATGGTCATGTTTTAGAAAAACTCTATGCAATCTTAAAATATCTTAAAAAAAAAAAAAAAAACAGAACAAAAAAACTCCAAAACAAATCACTATTATATTATATGTCTGATTTACTGTGTGCTATTGGGTCTCTTTTGTCAGAAATGTCTTCTTTGTGTATATACTCGAACCTACTTATCGTTTCATTTCACAAAATAAGTTTATGTGACAAAAGTCAAATCTTCTGGCTTCTTTGTTTCTGCTCATTTCTTTATAATTTGACAGCAGGAATCAGTGATTCTGCAAATCAAAGTTCAATCACATTTGGCTGTGGATTAGCAATAACAATAGTAGTAGCATTGTGTTTATGTGACCTCCTTTTGCATCAGAATATGTGTACACTGTGGTCATAAAGAGTTGGTTGTTCTTAGCAATAATACTTGGGTAGGTCGTGGGATTTGGTGCTAAGGGGCCCAAAGTGTACCAAGAAATATTCACGCACAACTTTACATCACCAGCAGCCTGAATTGTTGAGCCAAGGCAGGATAGAACCATGCTTTTAAGATGTTTACACTCATTTCTGACCCTACCACCCATCAGACCTCATCGGACAAGAACCAAGTTTGTCAGAGGAAACAAGAAACAAGTGTTTTAGTGTCTTCATACAGACACTTAACTGAAGAGCACAACCCCACAGTAATTATTTTCTAAAATCATTTCCTGGAAACTGATTCCCAACATTCATTTTCAATATATGTTGAACTGTGAACACTTTCATAGTTCAATACTTATCATCTGACTACAGAATAAAAAGCTATGCAGTCAGTTCCTTGAATTTTGAATCAATGGATTACAGTTTTCCTAGAAGTAGTTACATTATTTCCAGGAAACTTTTATGACTGTGACCAATTTTTTCTGGAAGATTAACGACATTTTGTTTGACTGCCAAAGAAGTGCATTACAGTACAGTGACATTACAATGCCCTGCGCCTGATGATATCTGTCTGCAGTAAAACACTAAGCAAGAAAAAGCCCTTTATCTAATGTTACTTAAATGATTTTATTAGTAACTAGAATGTTGTAAAACATTCCTCCAAAGAAATTCAGCTTTTTCTCTTATCATAATTACAATTTGATATGGGAAGAGTACTGAATCATTTTTTATTATCTATGGTTCAGCTGCTGATGTAAACATTTACACTTCACGGATGGAAACAAGCAGTTTACTTTACTCTAGAGAGTGCATGAGATCTAATCCATTTAGTCATGTAGATGTGATCAAGATGACTTGTTGAAGTTTAAACTGAGCATCAGAATAAAAAAGAATGTTAAAATAAGAAGAAAGGTTGACTTAACTGACTTTGAATGTGGCATGGTTGTTGGTGAGTATTTCAGAAACTGATCTGCTGGGATTTTCCCCACACAGCCGTCTCTGGGGTTTACAGAGAATGGTCAGAAAAAGAGAAAATATTCAGTGAGCGGCAGTTCTTTGGGTGAGTTGCCCTGCTAATGTCAGAGGTCGAGAAGAATGGAAAGGGTGCTTCGAGCTGACAGGAAGGCAACAGTGACTTAAAGAACGACTACCAAAGATGTGCAGAAGTCTTCAGAATTCAGAAACACATCAAACCTTGAAGCTGAATACCACACTTGGTTCCACTCCATTCACACATCTCACCCAAATTGGACAATAGTAGTTTGGAAAATTGTTCTCTGATCTGATGATTCTTAAATTCAGCTGTGACTTTCAGATGGTAATACTCAGGATTTGGTGTAAGTAACATGAAAGCACAGATCCATCCAACCTTGTATGAGCAGTTCAGGCTGCTGGTGGTGGTGTTTGACACATTTTGGGGGCCTTAGTAGCAACTGAGCACCATTTAAACACCACAGCCTACGTGAAAATTATTGCTGATGATGTCCATCTCTTCATGACGACAGTGTACACATCAATGTGTGGCTGCTTCCACCACAAGAACCTGCAACGTTGCAAACAAACTCAAACTGGTTTCTTGAACATGACAATGAGTTCACTGTACTCAACAGTCACGAGATCACAATCCAAGCAATCCAGTAGAGTATATTTGGGTTGTGGCGGAACGGGACATTCACATCATGGACGTGAAGCCGACAAATCTGCAGCAACTGTGTGATGCTGCGATATCAGTACGGACCAAAGTCTCTGAGGAACGTTTCCAGCACCTTGTTGAATCCGTGCCACAAAAAATAAAGCAGGCAATAGGATGTTCAACCCCTTACTAGTAAGGTTACCTAATGAACTTAAAATCAGAATCTTGCAGCAAGCATGCCCCGTGACCATCGATGCTCGTCACAAGGGGGCGCACTAGCCCAAGATAATTTACAGCTGAACTTCCAGTGAGTCTAACCTGTTATAAAAATAAACAGCAATGCAGGACTGCAAACTGCTTTGAGTTTGATTTGTGTGATATTGAATTTTACAATAAGCAGTAAACCACCAGGCATGGCAGGCTGAAAACACAGGATGTGACACACCTTCACTTTAAACAGACTCAAGTTTTATAGAGCTATGAGCCTGAAAACTGCAGAGTAAAGAACTAAACCAGCTGTTACTAAATATTACTAAAAATCCAGCTTCTATCAGAGCTGCTGTAAGAAGCTAAACTTTAACACACAAAAAGGAATGCATCTACAGCCTAACAATGGAGCTAGTGTCTAGCTGTTCTTCCATTTGTCTTCCATTTGTATTTCTGTATGTGTCATGCGGTGATTACTTGCATAAAGTCATAAATAATTCAAAATGAAAAGCATCCTAAAAGTCTCATTAATAGCTCACAAATGCCCCGGGCACTGCCATGAAGGAGTCTCATTCAAGCCACTGGTCATAGATATTATTAGAGCTCCTTGCGGTCACATGAAAACAACAACAGAAGAAAAAAGTCTTGCAGCAATAGATGCTTCTCAGATGCTTCTCAATTTATTAATTATCATTATTTTATTTAACTTTAATTGTCAATACAAGAGCTTCAAAATGGTACACATTACATTTATTTCCTCGCCACTCCCTTTTCCATTTATATCCCCCCATATAAAAAAAAAACCTTAAAAATGTCAAGCCACAATAATAAACTGATTTCTGCATAATTTGAAGGGAGAGACTAAACTGTTTGTGTCTGAACAGACAAAACAAACAACATCAGGAAACAGTTGAAAATATGCAGAAAACGCTCGGTTTCCATTCCTGTAGCCACACCGCGCACACACAATTACACACACAGGCACGCATCCACATACAACAGTATATATTTCAAGAGAAAGCTTTAATGGGGGTAAGCAGTGAGCAGGGTTAAGTGACAAGCATACAAAAATCACAAAACAGGTTCTTCCATTTGAAACTGAGCCATGACATTTATTGGTGAATCCTTCATAATAGAGACGGGTAGAATGTCCTTGTTGTGCCACAGCCTCTAAATAACACAATGAGGCCAAACTGGCCTGCTGTTGGCAGCAGCTATGAAGCGAAACACGAGGACTGTCTCCAGTGGCACTCAGTTTCTGTCTTTTTGATTCTTAGTCCATCTCTGTCTCATCTCTGTAGGAAATCTAATATCTTCTCGTGATGCATTTAGCTCAGAGTGCAACACGATGACAGATAGGACTAGATGGAGAGACATTTTCACAGAGTTTTGCTCATCATAAAAGAGGCCTTTGAATTAATCATGATGTGGCAAGGGAGCAAAACATGATGATTCATATATTATCTGTTTTCATCAGTGTGGCTTTCATCCGTAGACTCATTTACCGTCTTTCTTTCTATTTTTACAACACATGCATTACTTTCATGGTTCATTATCTCCCTAATAGGTCAGTCAGCAATTACTAAGATGTATATTTATTTGACTGCTATCTTTGTAGTCAAATGACTTTCTAACTACGTCGTAGAGCCTGATTCCAAATTACAGTGTGCGTGTAAACGCTTGTAGATGTGGCAGTGACTAGGACTGCTAAAAAGCTTTTTAATCATGACTGTGGTCTTCTTTATTGTAATACACTTGAAGTCATGAGGGGTTTTGTTCAAGTGAGGCAGCTTTGTGGCTTCACACCACCCTGTAACGACACTACAGTTCCCCACTTCGCTTGTTTATGTGAAGATGTATTTACTGCAGGGATAATGTGGGGGCCTGTACGGCCGGGGACATTGTTTGACGTGCTGAAGAGCTCGAGCTGAAAAAACCCATCCTACAGAGTGAATCACTCCTTGCAATAAGCACTGGGAGTTACTCTCGTGATGATGCGCTAATTGTGAGCTTTACAGACACTAGCTTGCATCAACATGTTTTTGCAAGTGTTATCACCTGATCAATTAATCATTCAGTGAGCACTAGTAAGGATTAGGGCTGCCTAAAGGACTTAGTGTCATAGGTTCAACATTTTAGCTTTATTATACGCCTAATTACTTTGTGTTTGCTGGTTCTAATTCCTCAAAACCTGTTAAATAATATCACATTTGGAAACAGCCACAGAAAACAGATAAACGTTGTCATTGCATCCTCTCCTAAAAGGTGCTTTACTCATTAGCAGTAAGACATTTTCTGTTTGTTCGGGACTTAATAACACAATATAACCAGCTACTGCCAACTTTGACATATGACCTCTTCTAAATGCTCCGACTGTCACACTGACATGAAATATAAAGTGTTACAACATAAAAAAACCTCCCAAAAAACAAACTGCAGGCTTTGAAGGGTATTAGAAGTTCCCCACATGAAATAGGATAGGGTTTTTAAGTCCTAATAAGTTCTTAATTTAGTGGAAACACACCAGAGATGACACACACACACATGCACACATACATACGCGCTCAATAGCAGCTTCCCAGCACGCTTGACTTATTGCCCCTAAATTATGGTTTTAAAGTGTCTTGCTTGCTCCACATGTTCTGAGGTCCAGTTTCAAGAGATTTCAGCTAAAGGTCACAAAGAATATAAAGTTACCGCGAAACAGCGAAACATATGGGGATAATATAAGTCGTCATGATCTGGACAAGTGATCCATAGAAGTCTTAGGTTTGATTTAATGTACTGATAATTGCTCATTAGGCTACTTCATTCCTCCTTTTGTGCTGGTTTTGGGTGTCAAGTTGGAGGTTGCTTTCTCAGGGTAGTTAATTAGAGCATGTGGAGACCAGGAGGCTAGATCATTAATCAAAGCAGTTTTGTGCTGGTTACATAAGCAGCAGATGAGTGGAACATATTGTCTGATTGAGAAGAGAAGTAGCAGCCACCATAATCCCATTCATCGCCGGCTTTTTAAAGTGTCATCAGCTGGTGTAAATATAGGAAAAAAGATACAGTACAAGGTACATGTTATTACTGTAAATTAAAAAAATATATGTGTCAGAAAAAGGTAATTCCACAATAAAGTAGTACAGTAAGTTAGTACTGTAATACACATTTTCATTTTTTAATTTTGAGGCTCATTTTTTCTGTTTCTTTAAATTATAAAGCCCACCTTAAATTAAAGTTCAATACAACATGTTGATACTACAACAATTCAAACTGGAACATTAAGAAGAAGGTTTATTAACTCCGCCAAGGGGGTTATATCTTTGGTAGCATTTGTGTGCATGCCATGTTGTCTGTAAACATTATAGCTCAAAAGGTTTCGAATGAAACTTTGTAGGAGTGTAGAGTGGTGTTGTGTTCAGGGTCAACTGAACGATTTATTGGTCAAAAAATGAACAAAAAGCCTTATAACTTACAAACTATGACTCTTACATGTGTGCTGTGTGTTGTCAGCATAAAGAAAGTACTGTATAAAGATCTCACATTTGACCTCTGACCTCTCTTTCAAGGTCACAACATTGATCTGATCTATTTAAAACTGTTTCTCACTGCATTTGTTTCTATTGGCAACATATATGCATACAGGGAATGATATATGGGGATTCTAAATATCACATGACTTTGGACTTTTGACCTCTTTTCAAGGTCAGATAAGGTCAGACGTTCATAAAATGTCTTTTATCTTTAAAACTGCACCCCAGAACGCATTATAACTTTGAAAAAGGCAGGGATAGCTCAGTAGGTAGAGTGGTGGCCCCATGATCGGAAGGTCGAATCCACTGAACGGCTACCCTGAGGTACCCCTGAGCAAGGTACCATCCCTACACACTGCTCCCCGGGCGCCCAATGGCTGCCCACTGCTTCACAGAGTGAACAGGTTAAATGCAGAGAGGAATTTCCCCACGGGGATCAATAAAGTATACATTAAAAAAGTTTGTCAAGAGAAAGACAATGAGCTGCCGAGTTAGTTAGACATGTATTACATAACAAGTCATGTCCAACTATTTACAAATCAATACCTAATATCCATTACCCACTCCTGTATGCTTGTGTAATCATGGAAATCTGTCATGGCACCCTTATCTATTTTACTGCACTGCAAACTTCTTAAAATACAATTAAGAAGAAAACGAAATGAAAAACACAATACGATTCCCTTAAAAGTAAATAATTACCTGAGAGTGAGCTGCCTTGGTGCTGGTTTACACTGTCAAAGTGCTTCTTGTTGTTTGCATACTTTCGTGACCACACTTCTGGTCTTTGCATGTGTATTTTAGTCTATTGCATATTGGTCTTATATTGGAAGCGGAGTTTACATAGAAGAGTCACCAGACGAAAGTCTTACCTTGAACCCTTTGGCCTTTGTGACTCAGGCCTCAGTCACACAGGTCAGTCAATAGGCAGGTCAGTGAACAATGTGTATTCTTCGACCTCTTGGCAAGCGGCTTTTGGCTGTCTGTGTAATCGATTGCGAAAGCCTGACACTTGCATGGACAGAGTTCAGTCAATGACCCCTGGCAACCTTTAGTCACTAGGAAAAAACTGGGTGTCAGGGAATACACTTATGCACAAAGATGCAAAAAGATAAAATAAAATAAAAATGTAAAAAATCCTTACGTGGGTGAGGAAATGCATGCAGCAAGTTACTTTGCTAAATGACCATGGTGGTAATTGAAAACTTAAATGAACTTCAAAAATTCAAAATTATAGAGTTTGGGTGCAAAATGATTACTATAAGTAAGAACACATCAGAATTTGGGTTTATTCTGTGTGCTGAGCTTCAGAGGGTTTCTGGCCTTCTGACAGGAGACATGAAAAGCACTGCAAGTGCAAACTAATGTTTTTACAGTTTAATCCAAATCAAATCCAGACACACCCAGAGTTGTTAACCTTCTCTGACGGTTTTTTCTATGACAAAGACAGCGTAACACCAAAGCAGAAAGTAACTACAGTGATAATTGTAACTTGTGAATGTGAACACAACTGGTTATTCTATTAATTTACTGTCAAAGGAACTGACATGTGCTTATGTGATGTTTTGTTTACGCAGCAGCCGTGAGCATGATCGAATGAATGTTTCCTATTACACTTGTGTGTACACAAGTCTACACACACACACACACAGGTTATATACGGCTGTCTTGCGTGCCTCTCTATTGACAGTTGACAGCTTTAAGCCAACATGAAGTGTGGTTTTCACTCCTGCCGTGTAATTGACATCCTGTTGCTTGTCAGCCTCTTTTTCTACCTTTCCTTCAATCACAACACGACTGCTTCATTCTCACACTAACAGCGCAGGTCACATAACGAATCCTGGGGAAATGATTTGGTTGTTTGTTTGGAATGCAAATATCTATCTTCATGTGATCTTGTGTGCCTGAGAAGTGAAGCTAGATCTATCGCTCAGAATGACTTCAATAGATATGTCACCTATTTATGTGGATGATCATAGCAGAATTATACTACGTTACATTTACAGGTTCAAAGATCACCACACAGACTGCTTGCTATGTATTAACAAAAGAACATATGACACAGATGTTGCTGACTTGTGATTTATTGATAAAAAAATTCAAACCGAAACATCAAACAAACAAAAAAAACTCTACACTGGGTACTGTGCAGTCTGGAGCAAAGTGGAGAGTTTAAGCCGCAATGCAGGACACCGTGTTAAGTGAAAGCACAGAATATCAGCACAAACAACTGTCAAACAAGATGTGTTGGTGGTTCTGGGTTTGTTTTGCAGCCAGGTGTTGATTGAGTCAACCATGAACTCCTCTGTGTACCAAAATATTCTAGAGTCAAATGTGAGGCCATCTGTGTGCCAGCTAAAGCTTCTCCAAACTGGGTCATGCAACAGGAGGATGATTACAAAGCACAGCAACAAATATGAAACAGAATGGCTGAAGAAGAAAAGAACCAAGGTGTTGCAATGGCCCAGTCACTAATTGTGGGGGCACCTTAAAAGAGCTGTGAATAAACTAATGTCTGCAAACGTCAGTGAACTGAAGCAACAGTTTAAGGAAGAGTGGGCCAAAATTCCTCTGCAGCAATGTGAGAGACTGATAAAATCATGCAGAAAACAATTACTTCAAGTTGCTGAAAAGGGTTCAGCAACCTTTTAAATAATGATGTGTACCATAGTTTTTCGCACCCATTGTTTCTGTATTTTAACATCATTTTATTAAATAATAGCTGAGTGTAATAAGTCGTGTTATTGTTCCTTTGAGGTTGTATTTGAATAATTTTGAGACCTGCTAAAGACCAGATGGATTTTGATTATGTCTTTATATGTAAAACCTCTGAATTTTTCCTCTGTAGCATGACAGTTAATAACTCTCTACAGTGTAACACATCTGTCTAGCAGGCAGTCATCTGCTATCATTTTAAATTCTATTGTGCTTTGTTGATTGTGAAATGTCTATTATTATTGTTGAAGAATGTAAATACAATAAAACAACTATGAAAAAAGAAAATATCACAAACAGGTTTTAAACCTTAGCAACACTGAATTCTATAAACCAGTGAATCATTCAGTGTGGGTGTGATGGTAACATTGCCACTGTGTCCTATATGAATAACTTACTTATATAAGCAGGTTGAAATGTTTTACCTCCATTATTGATGACTAAATACCTCTGGCAACATCACATTTGATCCCTGTAGTTAAATAATGATTAGTTGGTGTTGGGCTGTGAGGTATCTGCTGTTGTGTTGTTGCTAATGGACACTTTGGAAACATGTCACTAAGGACAAAAGACACAACTTAAAAGACCATTATGGCTGGTCAAAGTCAAAGTAATTGTATGGTATTAGTCGGCTTTTAACAGATGTCTGGCCTGACTAATGAAAGGTGTTCTGTATCACCTGCTGGCCTGCGTGGCAATAGCGTAATTTCTATACGTGAATATAATAATGTTCACGTTTCTCATGCTTTTCTTACATGGCTATGGGCTGAAGGACTTTTATTAAAAGCAGCATAATATAATCAGATTTTTTTATTTTCCGATCTCATATGATTCTCTTTTTCGAATCAAAGAAATTATATATAATTACTAGCCAAAAACAGATATCCCTGTCAATTTATTCCTAAACTGCTGTGATGCATACTTCAAGCATATTATCATACAAAATTACAAAAACATACTGTGAAAGAAAGAACAGGCATTTAACTAAATAGCCATAAAAATAAAAAGACTATTTGTTGGCTTAAAACAGAAAAATAAAGACACAGAAGCACAGCAATCTTCGTGTATCTGGCTGCCATTTGAACACAGCATCATCATTATCTTTTCTTTGTTTTGTTAAAAATTATTACCTTCATGGAGAGGTGTTCAGGTTAGGACATCTCTCATTACACTCCCTGTGCAGAGAACAAGCATCAAGTGCAAACAACTTTATAAAAGGCAAGCTCTGCAAGCATCCTGCTTTGGAACAAAACAAAACAAAAAAAAAAAAAAAAAAAAAAAAGAGAGAGCGAAATAAAAAGGCAGCTAATCCATGAACTAACTGCTGCTGAGACGGCAGGCTGAGCCTCAGGTATTTCATGCACTTCAAAACTTCAAATTAAGGAGCAATTATATTCTCTCCTGGGTCATTACTAATCCTGCTGAGGTAATGGAGCCGCACCTACAGCCTTAATTGCAGGGATTACAACTGAAAAGGCACAATTTCCTTAACCAGAGCTGTCAGAAACAAAATCTTAACAGGAAGAAAGGAAACTCAGCATTAGCAAATACCTCATTTGTTAATGCCGAGAAAACCTTGAGTGAAGGGAAACTATTTTTAATCGCTCTTTGTGCATCCAAAGCAGTCAAAATTCAAATATGAACAAAATGATTTTCAAACTATCTAAAACCCATGATCGCCTAAAAATCAGACCACAATGAGTTCACGCTTTCTCTGCAACACATTTCAAAGATGCATCTTCTGTCATCTATCTAGGTGGCTGTGCATGTTGTGAGGAAATCAGGTTTTTTTCTGTTTCATAACGAGTCAAATGTTTTCAGTGAATCTGCATTAGTATGCAAAGCTTTTCCTGAAAAAGACATCATATGTTTAGCAGCACATGTTTTGTATATGATTTAGCATACAGTCATGTGATAAAGACTGTACGCTAGTACAGTCTTATCGCTTCCATAAGAATCGAGGAGGTAAGTAGCAGCCCGGTGCTGCAAATGAAATGGACCTCACAGTCATTGTGTCGACCATGAACTGGTCTGTATTCACAAGTATTATGGAGTCAAATGTGAGGACATCTACCCAACAGCTAACGCCTGGCTGAGAGTGGGTCATGTAACAGGACATTGATCTCAAGCATAGCAGCAAACTGCTGAAAAAGAAATAAAATCAAGGTTTTGTAATGGACCAGTCAAAGCCAAATGCTGTGAAGGGACCTTAAAAGAGCTGCGAGTAAACTAATGCCCATAAACCTCAATGAACTGAAGTAATGTAAAGACGAGTGGGCTAAAATTCCTCCATAATGATGTGAGAGACTGATAAAGTCATACAGAATACGACTGCTTCATGTTCTAGCTGCTAATGGTGGTTATACAAGCTACTAAATGATGGGTGGGAGTCTATAGAGTCCTATGACGTTTTTCTTTTTCATGTTACCCTAAATAAATGATGGATGGGAACCAGGACCAAGAATCTTGCAGTCATTGGGTCAACTAAATTTCTCTGTATACCAAAGTATTTGTAGTGGTATGCCACCTGTCTGACCAACCTCAAGCTTACTGAAATTTGTTCATGCAACAGGGCAATGATTTCAAGCACAGCAGCAAATCTACAACAGAATGGCCCAAAAAGAAAAGAATCGAGGTGTTGCAATGGCTCAGTCAAAGTCAAACACTGTGAATAAATGAATGCCCATAATCCTCAATCAACTGAAACAACGTTGCAGAAAAATGAACCAGAATTCTTCCACATGATGTGAGAGGCTGATGAAGCCATGCAGAAAATGATTAGTAAGGTATCGCCGCTGAAAGTGGTTCTACAAGTTTCTGAGTCACTGGGTGTGTTTCACAGGAAACACTTAAGCACACCCGGTTTTCTTTTTGCACATGATTATGAATGATAACACCACAAGCTATGCACTGATTTGCAGTACAGATTCATATGTTTTTCTTCAAATGTTTTAAAATGAGTTACCTACATGATAAATTCTTTGCAAATGTGAGAAACTTTCAATGTTTTTCTTCTTTTGTGGATTTTTGATGTGCCTTCTTAAAACAGTCCTTTGAGCTTTGGCTCCTGTTTTGCCTCTTTCACTAGCATTTACCTCCCATTCAATAACATCAAAACCGAAAATTACACATTTTAAACTTCAGTCTGTTGGGCAAAGATTTAATTATCGCCTCTAAAATGAGCACATACTTGATTTTTCTGTTTTAACTGCACAAGAACGCACCTCTTTCCCTACATGAAGATTTGATCCAACTTAAAAGACTCCTCTTCTTGTGCAGTGCAGGTCAGTGAATTTCTAATGCTTTGCTGTGATCACTTAGTAGGAGTCATTTATAAACCAAAAGAGGGAAAGGACTGGAGAGTCGGAAGAGAGCGAGGTTGAAGAGTTGGAGAGTACGAGCTAAGAGGTATGAGGGACCTCCCCTTCCCATTAAGTGGTATTAGCCAAGATCTTGTTAAAAGAGAAACATTCCCTATTGTCACCACATTGTCTGCAGGGGGCGGAGAGTCAACCTAACCCAATTATCAACCCTTTCTTTTATTATAGGCTGTCAAGTTTATGTTTTCCTGACTGGCACTTATCTATGATTATTAGTTCTTTCCTAATAATGTCCATTAAGCTCCTTTCTAAGGAAGCCAAACAGATGAATTGATTGTTGTTGATTTTAATCCTGAGTTGCAAATAATTTGTCAAAAGAACTGACTGCAGCCAAGAATGTGACACGGATCATAAGTGATTGAGTCAAGTAATAAGAATAAAAAAGAGGAGATGAAGAGAGGCAGAATATGGATAGGTGTCGGTGCAATGCAGGATTCAGTGCCATGCATGGGTCAGCATGTTCCCGGACCCTTAAATCACCTGAGCGTTGGTGTAATTATGGCTCTCTGGGACACCACTCAACCCTCTAATACCCAGGGGGCTCTACAGCGGCGCCACTTGTTGCGCAAGTATTTGCATGGAGAGAGAGAGCAGCTGGGAGGGAAACGCTGAGAAAGGTGGGGGAAGTGGCTGAGGGTGGAGGGAGCTGGGGTACCCTCGGGCAATTTTGAGGTTAATCTCCTAAATGTGGGCTGACAAAGCAATATTATTGCTGTGAGAATGCGTGCAAAGAGGAATGATGACCCGGGTCGTAGGAGAGAGGTGGGTGTGTTTATTTTTTGGTTTTTTTGTTAAATCCTCGAAGTGTTTGCTGTTAAGGCAGTGCAGCATGCCACAATTACGCATATGGGCATACATATTAGGGATTATTGACAAAAAGATTCCTTACACCATCACCATCACCCTAACCAGCACAACAGTGTGTCCTGACACAAAAACTTAAACCAAGTCTTAACCCTCCAATTTCATTCTGGAGTCATGAGGCTAAAACCTAAATGAACTCATAACCCAGAAATGTCTAGTATCAATGGTTTTAAACCAAAATTAGCCTCTCAAAGATCATAAATACACCCTATGCAAACACACGGATTAAATACCCTGCGCAAACAAACTTCGGTTGCTGTTAGAGGCGCAATAATACCTTATCTTACTTCACTTTTTGCTCTGAGCTTTGGGATTAAGATAACAATGTCTGGTCAGCCTCTTCAACCTGCACCCTTCTGGAGGCTATGACATACTGTACTGCTGCTACCAATGTCTCTGCAACATAAGCCTTCAAACTTCAAAAGCCACAATCCCGAATGAGTATTTAGCCAAACGTTAAGATGTTTATCAAGTGATAAATTAAAGATAGAAATGTTTGACTTTTCTTTATCTGAGCCACTGCAGTGACTTTAATTAACTTTGCTGATTTATGGGCATGATATTTAGAGCGATAAGTGATGTGATCAATATGCGCCTGCAGGCAAATGACGGGATCTTTGCAAAGTTAACAAAGAGGGTTGAAGTACAGACACGACATTTGGCGCCTGCTGAAGTAAATATCTGCGCATCATCAGTGAGTATAGATTTGTATGCAGCCTCCCAAAAGAGAGAACGTATTATGAATGGAACAATCCTGTTATAAGTAATGGGTTAGATCTTCAACCATGAAGCAAGTTTTCTCCTTTCACAAATGCCTCAAGTTTACTGATAATGAATGCCTTTTGTGTTAAGTATAGTTCGAAGCGGTCTACATTACAGATACAGGATTCTTTGGTGGGTTTGTGAAGTTTGAAGTCTTCGTGGCGCCAATATATTTTTAATGCCCAAGAGAGGACCTCATAGCTGCCAAAGGAAAATGCCGGTTTATGTGCAAACCCTCTATAATTGGAAAAGCAATAGTCTTTATAGAGAAGCATCACTCTGTGTTCAGCTAATGTTTTTGCTTGTATATTATTTACCAAATAGGACCATAACATAGGTTCACGTATGGCACACATATAATTAGTCAGCCTTTAAAAAGTAGGGTGAAGACAGCTTTTTCCAGGTGTGACTGCTCATAATTTTCATACCCTTTTCTAAAAGTGCTGATATATGCAAAACAAAATAAATAAGTGCTACATAAAAATATTGATATGACCTGTGCAAGAAATCCAACTCATAGTCATAGTTTCACGGCTTGTCTAAAATTAAGTAGCATTTAAAGCACATCTCATTATTCTCAGTCCATGTTTATAGGAGGAGGCGGTGCATGCCATACGATTAAAGCTTCATCTGGCGCCTAACATTTTATTGAAGGTTGCTTCCAGATGTGCATTCACGCACTGAGGAGACACTGATAATCCGGTAATAACAGGCAACTTGCACAGGCCATTGGTTTCACATGCATGAATCAGTGAATGCAGGAAATTTTTACTACACTCACGTTTATGATAGCCTCCGTCTAACCATTGGTGATGGGTGGATAAGTGCTCTGTCTTGTTAACTGTACCTGAAAACTAAACAGAAGCGGTCGATTGATTTGGTGCAAGTAGGTCAAGGATCCAGGAAGCTAAAAGCAAGGCCAGCTCAGTTATTGGACGTCCCTCAAGTTAATGACATCGTGTTTTCCTTTCACATGGTTTCTGTTTTTGCTATGTTCACGCACCCACACCACGGAAACCACGAGTCATATCTGAAACCGCACTTCTTGCAAGTGCAAGGACAGACTGACAAAAGTAATATACACTGATCATCCGGTCACAACACAAGCAACTTGGCAGCGCTGGTAAGCTGGAGGTTTTGCAAACAATAAAGTATTGTAGCAATACTAGCGCAGTAATGATCACATCAGAAATGGGAAGCATTCAAATAATTATTAGAAGCCGTCTATACTGCTATGATTCTTATTGACAGCCACAAAAACATAAATACTTTTTATCACTGCTTAGAAGGCTAGATTAAGAATTGTAGTTTTATCGTCTGGTGTTAGAAATGGAAACTCACATGGTGACTGAAACTTTCCTCAAAATGGCAAAACCAAAAACCAAAAAATCCCCAAATGGCCTGACCTGGTAGATTCAGTTGGCATGCTATAATGCCAAATCTGCTGCAAACAGTTGCACTTCCACTTAATATGCATTTGGAGAAATAAATGTTTCTCACAACCTTCTTTTCCTTAACCAGCTAACTGTCAACTTGTCCTTCTGCTTTCACTGTTGGTTTATCATCACAGATTTTTTTTATAAATATATATCAATGTAAGTATGGATGCTTAAGAAATTAATTCTTTTACTTTTCAACCATTTCACCCATCACTTGTCTCAGATTTGAAAGAGTTCCCGGTAGTTTGCTGAGGTAATTACCTGTAGACATGGTGCAGAACAAAGCAAAGAGGGAGGGTCTCTAAATACGCTGTCTAGACTTAGTGTCTCGCTCCTTCTCTCTGTGTCACTCCATTTATTGTGTGCGACCTGTCGTCTGACCTGACGACGAGTCAACCTTAAACTTTAAAGAGGACCCAGTCCACGACTGTCTCCAGCTCATTACTCGCCATTTATCCTTTAATCTTACCATGAAAAAATAGTTTTTATTTCCACCATGTTATCTTTTGGTTAAATTGTCAACAAATTTCAGCCCCACACATGTTAAAAAACAATACAAGGCTTCTTACTCAGAGACAAACAACAGGGCTGTGGAATAAAGAGACAGTTAGTCTCACCCACTTTAATGGGCCTCCTTTGAAGTGGTGAAGATAGTGCTTGTAATCAGCTTAATTGATTGTAACAAGGCACCAGGACCCAAGAGCAAAATGGAGACAGAGCACTGCGGGGTGGTTTTTAGGAAATCAGTTGTGTTTGGGTAGAGTAGTAATTCACTATAATGAGAGCCATTACTCCAAAGGCAAACAATGTCACTCACTTCTCCAGACTCTGGGTCAAGCTGGCAGATGCAGTCATTGTGCTGAAACACAGCCACAAGGAAATTACAAGCAAATAGGATTTAAGTGGTACTCAAGTAGTCAAGTGAATCATGAGTAATTGCTCTTCGATCACACTGAAATAAAATGAAGTGCAACAAAAACACCTAAATGTTAGCTTGGCAACACTTATTTCTTGACTAACATTAATCAAAACACAATGTGTATTCATAATGAATGTTTACGAGCTGAAATTACACTTTAGCAACAAAAACTGACTAAAATCAGCACATTTACTGCTTAAAATGCCCCATTTCCTCTTTAGCTATAGTCCCATAACTCTCTCCATTTTATCAGTGAGTCTCTGTATTGTTCTTCCCTCTCTCTTGTCATGTGGAGTTGATAATTCCTTGTTTGTCCTCAAAGTCAAGAATTGTCCATGCACCAGCAGCTGGTGCTACTAAGTTTGGTAAAGGCATAGACATTTTGTTGTGTCGACATGGAAAAGGCCTGAAGAGGGTAAAGGGTATCAGGCTCATTGTTGAGGGGTATTTGGTCCCTATACAACCACAGAGTTCTTGATTGATTCTGTTCATCAATTTTATGGACAGGATTTCTAGGTTCACCTGGAGGGTTCTCAAAGAGCGTTGTGGTCCTCTTAAGTTCTCACCTCTGTTTTTGGGGGATGATGTGATTCTGCTGACTTCATTAAACTTGCACTGGAAAGGTTTGTGAAGCTGCAAGAGTGAGAATTAGCAACTAGAAATCCGAAGGTCCGTAACCAGAAAAGGGTGGGGTACCTGCTCTGAATTGTTGATAGTGACTGAAAGAATAACACTTTCGATACAAGGGTTTGGGTCTGGACTCTATGTTAGAGATATGGTGAGGAGCCCAGTCATTCAGAAGAGGTCTGAGTATTGCCACTATTTCTCCATATTGAAAGGAGTCAGTTGAGGTGATTTGAACACCTGACCAAGATGCCTTCTGGTGAGGTGGCTCACAGGTGAGGTGTTTCATGCATGTCCAGTAGATTAGATCTCAGGGCAAATCCAGAACACCCAGATGTTATGTCTCTCTGAGCCATAATCGTTCTCTCTGAAAATACTTTGGTGTGGTGCCAGAGAAGCTAGAGGTGGTGACAGTGGAGTGGGAGGCCTGAGCATCTCTGCTTAGACTGCTGTCCTTGTGACCCACATCCTGATAAGCAGCAGAAAACGTAAATGCCTTTGTAACCCTTTCCATACTGATACATGTCAATAACTTTTATTTTCATCTGTTCTTGACTTCTTCTGTTCTTTAGGTTGTGGTGTGATGTGTTGCTTTTTTGAGATGTTTTAGCCTACTTTGTCAGACAGGTTCTAGTTAAGGGATTTCTAGGTTCACCAGGTCTATCACAGCCCCACCTCCCTCCAAAAAAAAGTGGTTAGCTCATGCTTTAACAAGAGGTGGCAATTACTTCATAGGTAGGTTTGGATAGCTTTCCTTCCCTCGTGAAAATGAAATCGTCATTTGTAAAGTCTTCTGTAAACCACTTGTGTGTTTCCTCTCAGCATCTCTCTCTGCTTTTCTCTCCTTTTCCTGCACCATGGATGTAAAAGACAGTATTATGGTAACTGCCATTCTGCTAATCAGTCTAACAACAAGCTCCTGTTGCTCCATTTCAAAGGGCACAGGCAGAGGTTTATAACCTTTGATCCTGTAGGTGAAGAAAGGGTCACCACAAATGGCTCCAGTGCACTTCTCACTTTTGGGTCAGAGCAAAGATCAGTTTAGTCGATGGTTTGTAAGCGCCACACTCTCGGTTATAGCCCTGGTCTGTCCTTGGTCCTACTGTGACTGGCGTCTTTAGCTCGTTAAACAGCAGTGAGTCTGAGTCTAGAGTCTACTTGGCACACACACACACACACACACACACACACACACACACACACACACACACACACACACACACACACACACACACACACACACACAGGAAGTATTTCATAAATAAAGTCTATCTTTTGCAACTGTGCATCCATGTATGTTTGCACCTCTTGTTAGCTTTCCCCACACACTTAGCTTGCAGAACACTGAGTCTGTCAGCCAGCTAATCTCATGATTCAGTTAAACAGCTGCTGAATTAGTCAGTCAGCCCAGAGATTCTTTAGTCATTTATTTAACCAGCCAATGTTCCATCTAACACAGTGGCCAGCTAACCTATGAGTCAGTAGGCCAGCCAGTCAATTCCAAACTCCTGACCTTTAAAAGGGTTACAGCTATCTTTGATGTTCCCTTTTCCTTGTTTTAGTATAGAGGGTCATTTGTTTATCCGGTTAAGTGCTTTGTTCTTTATGACTCTATAAAAGAAGCTTTCAGTAGAGACCAATGACAAAGCGGCACATAATCATTTTACCCCAAGGTTGTTAAACAAAGACACACACAGAAATTTGAATGCATAACTGGTTTCGAAGACGAGGGGACTTCTAATGTTACAGTCTTAATCTTGAAATACTAGTGACATATAATGAGGAACAAAGACGCTGCTATAGTCTGTAAAATACATTTTTAGAGTAGATTTGCATAATGTTTCTTAGTTTTATAAAATAATATACAGTCGTGGTAAAAAGAAGGTACACCCTCTTTCAATTATACAGCTTTGCATATGAGGACATAATAAAAAATCATTATACAGTCCTTAGTAAGTCTTAAAATAAGGTAAATGCAGCCTCAGCTGATCAACCCCACATGTCATATTGTAGCATTTCATTATTTATTTAATAAAAATGAATGCAAAAATGCAGAAGCAGTGTAAAAAATAAGCACACCCCATGATTCAGTAGCTTCTTAACTTGAAGTGATCATTGACTTTGCTAATCTCTCACATCTCTCACTCTTCTTGGCAACATTGCTTTAGCTCATTGAGGTTTGGGGTTTATACCCAGATCTTACAGCATTTCAGTCTGCATGAGGCCTTTACTTTGGGCTATTGCTACACCTTGATTGTTTACTTTTTTCATTCATTCTGTTATAGATTTGCTTCTCTGCTTGGGATTATTATCATGTTACAAGACCCAAATTGGCCCATGCTTTACTTATCTGATAGCTGGCCTTATATATGTCTGACAGTTGAATGCATGACTGCAAGGTTAAGAGATTTTGCCATGAACTTTAACATTTAACATGCTAACCGAGGCCTGTAGATTCTGAGATAAAGCTCTTAATGTCTTCGTTGTATTGTATTGTACGGTCTGATGTCAGGGTGAATTGCTGGGAAGACTTGAATGTTTTCCACTTGTGAATAATCTTTCTCACTGTGATGGACTTCCAATTGAAAAATAATCTAATAACCCTGTGTGCTCCAGAGCAGCAAACTGCAGAACTTCTGTTTTATAGAGGTGCTCAGAGGTGCTGATGACCACTTAATCAAGTGCATTTGATTAGCGGCACCTGGCTGCTATAGTACTTATAGTTAATTGTTACTGAAAGATTTTGGTTTAACTTTTGCTAAATGTATAATGACATGCTGTAATATGTTATGTCTTGTTGTTTATTTGAGGCTGTATTTGACTAATTTTAAGACCAGATGAGTTTTATTATGTACGTAAAACTTTAGAATAAAAAGAAGGCGCGCTTTCTTTTTTACCACAACTGTAGTCTATTTAAGTGAAACCAAAGACGTTAAATGGCAATTAAACACTAAGCTTGTGACATGCTTTGCAAGTTTTAGGGTCAATGCACATGACCCTAACTCCAAAATATTTCCCACGTCTTTAGGTGCAGAAGTATAATTCGGATCACATTTTGGGTATTTTGTCCAGTCACAATAACCAAAACACTCTCCCCCTTTACTTTTTTTGCTGCACAGATAAATTAAGTTTGTACCACTAAGTTTGTCTTGTGTGTAAGCACATTTCATTCTCATATAATCCAAAAGAGTGCGTGTAACTCAGTCGTAACAGCTGGGAAAGTTGTGGCTTTTCTACCATGAAATGTTATTTGTTGTAATGAGACAAAAAATTCTTTTAAGGGGATTTGTTTTTGTGGTTCGAGTTGTTTGTTGTGTGGAAGGTGGATTTCCCCAATCTCTGGAAAACTTCCCAGAATACTGTGCATGTTCACACGATCACATGCAACACACACAGAGCAATACAGGCACACTTGCCCTTTGAGCGCCACTTAAAAACAATTATACCATTTCAGTGCCTTTCCATAATAACAAGCCTCCTTGTGATTTACACGATGGCCTCATCATAAATTCTACCTGTCAGAACTGATTAAGATATAGGGTGTCACTGGGAATCTACACAGTTGTACGGGGAACAAACGGCCCCTGGCTAGTTTCTTTCCCTCTCTACGGAGGTTAAGAGTTTGACACGGAAAATAAAGTCATGAGGCCCGTGATGCACACTGAGTCATACAATAAAAGTCTGATGATGCCCCTTATTTCTGCTCCTGAGTTTCCAAAGCCTGAATGAAAAGTTACATTTTACTCGATTAATATGAAGCTAATCGTCTTTGTATTTATGTTTATGCTAGTTATTCTAACTGAAAATACAACAGTGAGCTCAGTGGCTTAAGAAATGCACAACAAAAGTGCATTAAATGAGCTTACATGCATGGTGAAAAGAATGCCAGCCTTTTTGCACATTTTCAGTTGGGTACAAGGAAAGGTTAGGAGAAGGTCAGGCTTAAATGCAGCCAACGAAATAGTCATAAAATGAAAATAAGGCCTGATAATGATGGGTTAGGGTGAAACTATGAACTCACATTAGTGCACAGGTAGTGTTCATCAAAGAGCAAAGAAGAGTTCCAAAAATATAATTGCATTTGGCTGCTTCCCAAGCAATTATCACCTTCAAAGGACGGTTTGCTAACTGCATTGCACCGACACATTCCTTTTGTTATGAGGCAAATTTTTCAATATTTCCACCAATGTCCCAATACAACCTACATTAGAAGACAAGTGAATAAAACAGTAGCTTGTTTGATCTCTTGTAGTTGACAAATTCCTCTGATTTCTTGTGTGTATGTGTAATAATGTAAAATATCAAATAACAATATATTGTGTTGCAATATTTTATTCAACCCCTACAGTGACCTATAGTCCACTGCCACTTTCTTGAGCCCTCCCCTGCATGCTCGCAGTCATCAGCTGACTATCCTGTAACATAGCACAGAATTGAGCCAAGCAACGTATTACCTCCTTCTCTTGTCATTAGCAAAGTGGGCATCAATCTTTCACGTTACAGGAGGCCTCATTTTCTGGCTTCTGAATAGATCTGTCTCCCGTGTTAACAGCTAATTGGCTCTGGCGCCATTGTAGCATTGAAGGTAGTCATTTAGGCACATTACAGGCGGCGGCTCTGAGGGCACAGTGAGAGAGAGAGAGAGAGCAAAGAGAGGAGGAGTGGATGAGTGATACAGAGATGAGATGAGTGACAGTACTAAGATAACAAGACAATAAAAACAATGTGATTAGCTCAAGCGTGCATGACTCAGTTTATTACATGTCCCACTGGTTTGACAAGTTACTGGCGTTACTGAGAAGAGTGTCACTTAACTGTGTGTACAGGACTGTGTCTGTTTTTGTGTATGCATGCGTATGCATGTGTCTGAATTTGTGAAGCCGAGGGATTGTCGTCAACTTTAAACATCACTTAAATTATTTGATAATATATTATTTTATTTTATTAGAATTTTACGCTGTAAATGCTTGGCATTGAGGTTCAGTAGTTAGCACGGTCACCTCACACCAAGAGCTTGTTTGAATCTGCTGGAGTTTCCATGTTAGCGCTGTGCCTGTGGATTGGTTAATTGGTGATTCTAAACTTACCATTCTTGTCTGTCGCTCTGTTAGCCCTGTGATAGGCTGGTGACCCATTTAGGCTGTACCCTGCCTGTCACCCTATGGCAGCTGGGAGAGGTTCCAGCACCTCACCACAACCCTGAAGTGGATAAGCAGTTAAGAAAATGGATGGCTGGATAGCATTAAATCTTTTCAAACAAAACAGAGCTTTAATTAAAGTTTAAAGACTGACATGTTGCATAACTGTGGAACACAATTTAGCTTTAGAGAATCCATGATAAACCCCAGACATGCACCAGATAGTCAATATAATGATTACTACTTGGAGATTCATATATAAAATTTTAATGTTACATAGCAGCATAAATAAACGGATAAGTTTCTGCTTTTAGTTTTCCTCAGCTAGGCACATAATTATGAAATATTACAGAAAATCTCTGGTTCATAAAATCTGATAATTTATTGTGTTTAATTACTAAATGTAAAAAGTATGTACAAGTAACCCAAATGAGCCAAAAGCTTCAAACTGCTTCATACCCTTGGTTAGAGACCAGTTTTTAAAGCTGGATGATGTCATGAGAGTGGGCAACCTTAACATGGGCATCTTGGCCCCGCCCATCTGCTGTTCAAGTTTCTGTGTGTAAAAAGCAGCCAATTGGAAGACAACTGGCTTAAAAAGAGGATGCTAAAGAGCTCAAATAAAATTAAAGAAATATTGTGAGTAGCATATCGTGCAGTGCTTGGATCCTAACTGGGCCCTTTTTGCATAAACAGTACTATAAAAACAGTGATCCCATTTTACCCTCTAACATGTTAATTTACCAACTCTGTATCAGCACAGATAATAAAATTTACTAGCGTTATAACGTGAATGAGTGATTTATTGGGAATGTAAATAGTGTGTGAGTGCAGCCCAGCCTGCTGATTATCCCAACCAAACATTCCACCACTTCAAAGCTTCTGCTGTAATTACAATGCTCTGAGGTGTGCCCGACTCGCACAACCACAGGCCTCTCAAGCTTCTCTGACAGATACACACACACACATACAGTACAGCACTCCACACAGTAAACACACACACACACACACGCACAAACATGCTCAGACAAATTGCTTTCGCTATTATCAAGCTTAAATGATATTATGGAAAGAAGGAAGTGGGACGTGTGGGTAATTTTGCTACACCCAGAAGAGCACCCCTCTTATTTTTACCCCTCCTTTTCTTCCTTCCTTCCTTCCTTCCTTCCTTCCTTTATTCCTCCTTCTACTTTTCTTGCGAAATCTGCTTTAGATCTGTGGTAACACAGCAATTTGCATGTCTAAACCATAAATACATGTAATACACACACACACACACACACACACACACATATAGATATATATATGGCCCATAAATTTGCTAATGCAAAGCACATATAAGAGATTATTACTTAACAGCTGATATTACTTTGTCTGGATGGAGTGTGACAGGATGCAGCTTGTACTGCTGTCACATGGGTCATATTTTCCCAGTACTTGTAATTAAATAATTGATTTAATTAGTGCCAATGGTTCCTTTATTACAAATCAATTACTTCTTTAAGCCAGGTTGAAAGATAGATTGACACACACACCAACAAGGATTTAACTACGTGGTGTGCCCAACTCATGCAGCCAGAATACTGCCTCTTTCAGCAATTTCTCATGTGTTGCATGGAGGTGCGGTCTTTACATCTGAGGTTTTTATACTGAAAGTGAGACCAAATATAGCAAGAAGGAAGTGAAGAAATGCACAATGGGCAGAATGTGAGAAGAAAGAAACAAAGAAATAGATGCAATGACACATTATGAAGCATTAAAGAGATTTAGAGAGAAGATTTGAGATGCAAAAGGAGGTAACACGCCAACGACAGTGAGCCAAGAATGAGTTATATGACTGAATGACAAGGTGCCTGCAGGGCAAAGAGAGAGAGAGAGAGAGAGAGGTGGAGGAGGAAGGAGGTGGATTCTGAACAGAGCTGCAAAAAAGGCAACAGTTTCTCCCCTGAGGAGTCAGCCCTTTCATCTGGCCGCTCACTGGCGCCTTCACAAACCTCTGATTGTCTGTGAAATAACCCCACTTTAATAAGACAGCAGTGGCAACCTCCTGGGAACTGAGTCCTGTTCCACAAGGCTGACATACAAGCTAGTCAAGCCTGCTAGCTACGCGTAAAAGTGTTGAAATAAATTATGTTATTTGCTGTTTATTAATCTCTCCCCAGGGATGTTTGAAAAAGAAGTGCCTTTTTCTTTTAAAGCACTGTCTGTACTGGAAAGTGCCTATAAGCTTTCTGGGGGTTTCCCACTTTATTTTAATGTATTATATAGTTGTTGTTTTTTTTTTTGCTGTAACTCCCCAACTCTGTAACTCCTCATCTTTATCTTATCTTTATCTTTAACAATCTTGAAAGTTACAAAGCCCAAAGGCTATGCCAAACGCAATTATTCTCTCCCACAGAAAACAGCGCCGCTGAACTGCTTAAAACACCCTGGTTTGTAGTCTAGGCTTTTCTTCCGTGAATGTGTCAGCAACACACTGGCATCACGCCCATCAGAAGCTAGTTTGAGACCCCTCTAAAGAAAGAATGAGCAGCTGCCCTACAGTCTGCCATTTGTATTTACTCTGCAGAGCTGCTTTTTGTGCCTCATCCATGAGAGAAAAACAATAACTGTTCTGTTGTTGCCTGCAAGACTGAACACAAGTGTTTTTATTTACCGCTACTAGCTCCTAAAGAACTGAACACTCAGTGAACTACCTTTTTTGATGATAATTCTCCAGCAATGGCTTAACGTTACTCTTGGGTTTGATCGCCTTCCCACGGGCCCGGTGTGTTTGTGAAGTTTCATGAAACTGGGTTTGGTAGGTTTTGTGAAATCTTGCTGACAGATAGACAAATGGCACCGAAAAGGCATTTCAGCTCTTGCCCCAGTGGAGGAAGATGTGGTCACAGTTCAAGTAAACTTGAAAGCAGTAATGATGACGCTGCACATGATTTGTGAGTCCAAACCCTGAAACAAAACAGCTCAAAAATCTGTATGCTATCTGTTATAACTTCTTTTTTTTGTTGCTGAATTATCTGACCGGTCTGGGCAGACAGGGCTTTTTGGGCAAGAACACTTAAAGATGCAAGAGCGAGTATGATAAAAAATAATGTAAAATGTAACTTATTCCCACAGGACAAAGAGGTTTTAACAGTTCTCCACTGGCCTTTATGGCACTGCTTCCAAAGCCTAGATATAGCAGAGTATGCTGAATCAATGTGATACAAAATAGTGATTGCATAGCCTATATCAGTTAGTGGTAGGACTGTTGAGTGTTAAATATGTGCAAGTAGTTGACAAATAATAAATAACTGATGCAGGCATGTCTGTGGGAAAAATGATCATAAGATAAGTGGGCCATCCTTTAAGCTAACCGCCATCAGGACTGTCAGACAGTCTTCAGATAAATATCTGGAACAAGTGTAAAGTTCTCCATTGGGACTCATGGACTGGTAAACAAATTCTCAATAGAAAAATCCCACAGTTTCTTCACAGACTTTAACAATGAGTTACTTCATGTCTAATTTGCAGAATGAATTTGATCAAATCTTAGGCCAAGAAGACGAATGTGTCGGTCACAGCCACGGAGAGAAACACGTGAAAGTCTAATCTAATTTGTGTCCAGTCGCGCCTCACACCCAAGCTGGACTTTGCTGAGTTTTTAGCATCAGTAAATCGGCCATGCAGTTAAGTAACATCCTCAGAAATCTCAATGTGACACGTTTCTATAAATGCCGGACTTACATACCGCACAAGAGAAATGTCGGATACAGCGGAAAGTCCCAATATAAGGAACATCAAACAAAGCAGAGAGCGAGAGAGATGAAGAAGAAAGGGATCAGTGTTTCATCTCCGGGTATAACTCTCCATAATTATCTGCATGGGGCCCGTGTTTACACATGCACTCTCATGAGGTTAGAGTTAGAGCTAATCCATTACTGAAGCTTAACATGTGATAATGCTGCAGAGCTATTGTTTTTGCAGGCAATGTGGAAAAATTCACTTTAACAAATAAACGGCGGTTAACAAGCAACAGATAAGAGAAAATTCAAGCGTCTGATTCTTCGAAATGAAATAAAACCTGAAAAAAGAAGAAAAACGTGTTTTAAATTCATTTGGGAATTTGCCCCTTTCAGAGGACTAACTACCGCCTCCTACTAATAATCATAATCGTTATTTGCGCAAATATAACCAAGTAATATGAGTTTTTGTATGTTGTCTCTGAAAGCAGCACGTGGTCGCCCATAAACATTTTGGGCTGCTGTGATTGGTCCAAGTTGAGCCGTGTCAACGTGCTGAGTCTACATACTCTCTCTCACACGGCAACTTGACAGCTGAACAGTGCGCTCGTATGAGTGAGTTACACCTGGGTAAACTTACTGCTTCGTCTCCGTGGAGTTCACCTGTTTTACGGAGGAGACCCGGAGGAGAGAGATGGCCTCCAAGGAGAGTTTTAACGACTTGGGATGCAGTTCTTCCGAGGAGGACAGCAGCCGTGCGGACTTCACAGAGGAGTCGGGGGAAGAGAAGGCATCTCCCGTGGTGCGTCGGCATCACCCCTTCAGCGTGGAGGCGCTCATGTCCGGGAGAAAGACGCACAGCCGGAGCGGAGAGTCCGCCTGCTTTACACCGAAGGAAAGTTCGGTGGCGTTGTCCCCGACGGGGTTAAACTCCTTGTATGTGAGCCGGGAGACGTGCAGCCCTCCCGGGGGAAGCCAAAAGAGTTTAACTGCTGCCCCTTCGTCGCCAGTGAAGTCTGAAACATCAGAGTCAGAGGACTGCGCACCGTGGGTTACTACCAGCGCCTTTTCCACACAACCTCGTAAGTTTCTCCTCTCATATTAGACGCCATGAAACACTTATTCATAGCTAATTTCATTATTCAGTATCCTGCAGATGTTTTCAGTTTTTTTCCTAAATACTGGAAAGTAATTCTCTGTAAGCTGTGCTGCAAAGATGCATTCTGTTTATTGGTTGTTTACTGAAAAGTAAGGCTAGAGTGTAAATAGTATTATTTATCTGGCTGGGGTTGGTAGGCTGTAGCCAACTACTCAGTTTTTACATTCAAATCAAATTTTGAGATAATCAAATGAATTAATGACCCTCTTAAATCCTAATTGTTTCTTCTCCCAGGTCACCTCAGTCCTGCCTGCCAGCTGAGGAAACACAAGACCAACAGGAAGCCCCGCACACCCTTCACCACATCCCAGCTCCTCGCTCTGGAGAGGAAATTCAGGCAGAAGCAATACCTGTCCATCGCCGAGCGAGCCGAGTTCTCCTCCTCCTTAACTCTCACAGAGACTCAGGTGAAGATCTGGTTCCAGAATCGCCGAGCCAAAGCCAAGAGGCTCCAGGAGGCCGAGCTGGAGAAACTCAAGATGGCCGCTGACGCCAAGACGGCCGCAGTGGCAGCCGTTGCTGCTGGAGCTTTACACCCTGGCTTTAGGTTACCACTGTCACTGGGTGCCATGTCACTATATGGACAGTCATACTCCTCTGCCTATCACCACCACAGACCCATCCTGCCCATTTCCCCTTTAGGAGTGTACGCTGCTCCTCTGGGCTACAGCATGTACCACTTATAAAAATGGAAATATCAGCAACTAAAGGATTCCAAAAAATGGACACGGAGGAAATGTGCTCAAAAATCTCTATGTATAATATACAGTTTCTACCGCACGAGAAGTGTTTGTAATAACTTTCTGAGCACTTCAGAATCTGTTTAAAGATCTATTTTCCCAACAGTGAGGATAAGAGAAACTTCCTCTCTTGCCCCTTTTGGACTGCCTGTTTACACGACTTGTCTATATGAGGAGGGGTGTTACTGTCCAGCTCTTTATAACCTCCAGTTGTTTACTTCTGCAATAATTGAGCAGGGCGAGGACTTGCACTGGGAACCATAACACAGACTTTCCTATTAAGTCTTACTACTTATCAAATAAAGCACCTGGGGCCTTAAAGTCAAGACACTTTGCATGGATGAGTGGGTCTTTCAGCAACTCAGGCAACTTCTTGTCTTTTTAAAAGAATTTTTTCAATAATTTTGAAATTCAAATTCAGGTTATTTGTGTCTTTTCAGCAGTAAGATTTATCCCTCTAACTGTATGCTATTGTAATTACAGTTTTGTTGATGTTTTCTCTTTTAGCAATAAAAGTATTTTCATTACACCCTAATTTCTTTACGAGACATTTGCAGAGCATAGACATATTTATTCTCTTTAAAATGCAATGCTGGAAATGTATGAATTGTGTATTTATGATTATGAGAACATGGTACAAAATTTCTAACCGAGTATGTATTTATATTGTTCTTCTCCCTTTGAAAGGGCCTGCAATGTGCTATGCAGTTTATATATATATATATTTTTCATTTTTTTCATTCATATGAACCAAACTATTAAAGGCTCACAGACTGTTTTCTTTAAATGACATTCAATTTTATGTCTTAAAAAAAGTAGCAAAATTTAAATATGTGCAGCGTTCACTTGACATATCTCAAAAAAATCAAGCGGTATGTAAGTGAAACCAAATAGCTGTTTTGTTCTTCTTCTTCAGCACTTTTCAGATACAGCTGCTTTCTGTGTGTGTGTGTGTTTGTGTGGTTTAATCCCATGTCTGTGTTTCCCATCAGACAGTGGTCAGTTCAAGGCAATGTTTGACAAACCATAAATGACACCCATAAATTATCCAACTTCACAGAGAGTTCCCGTTATGACTGAGCTGTCTCTTACCGCACTTGTCAAACTTTTCTTTCCCGTTATAAAGCTCAGATGGATTTTCAAGAATTATGTGTTGTTTTGACCATGACGGTGCACTGACGACCGATAATGAGGCTTTTAAGTTTCACAACAGTAGCATAAAAACTCAAGTTTTGGGAGTTGCAAGTTAAGGATCTGTGGTTGTTGCCTTTCATTTTCCTTTATGTCATATTGATTTTATACTTCTGAAGCTCACCAGAAAGTAGCTGCAATATTTTTGTTGAAACAATCAATGGTAAACTTTCTGTGTCGTTATGGAAGAGGTGTTGAATGTCAAAATTATATTAGCTTGATCACTCATTTATGACTTATCTAGCTGAGCAGCTCCCTTATATGTTACGGCTCTTATCCTACCCGGTGCCTTAATAAACATAATGTGACCGATCACTGTTGAGTTAGGCTTGAATTAGCCACTTTTTACCAGACCCATCCAGCTTAGTGCCAGTTTTTATAGAGTGACTGTGATGGTGTGTGGGTCCTGTGCGTTGTTGCAATTGTAAAAGCAGCTTACAACTTCCGTGTGACTTTGATGTAATGAGGAAATCATTTATAGGCAGCGGTGTTTTTATGAGGTTCCTCTTTAATCAGAACAAGGCTGTGAGGCCAGGCAGACAGTCTAAGGGGAAGTGGCAACCAAAGAAGTAGTTTACACAGGCAAGCAATCAGCTTAATGAAGAGCAGATTGTCAGGAGAGACTCAGAATCACTTGTGAAACATCATTGTACTAATTGCTGGAGGAGTGTTGCATTTTAGTGGCGGAGAATTCATAATTGCCGGTCCTTTAGTTTGGAAGGTTGTCATTAGGACTAGCAATTGCTTTTCATCTGTTTTAGTTGCTGTTCATCTGACAATGATTGGGCATATTTGCGGTTTTGTTTGTTACTTAAAGACAACATGTGATTAAGAGAGTCTCTGGTTCCAGGTCTTGTGCGTGTCTCCTGCCTCCTCTGGTGGCTGTTTGTAATACAGCAGCATGGGGAAAAAACTAAGTATAAGAAGGTCACATTCCAACCTAAATATGCATAAAGTACAGTTTTATACAACTGCAACTCCACATGAAAATACAGTCACCAAGTTGGAAAGTATTACCAGTGACATGTTTAGAGATAATACTGAACAAGCATTGAATGTTCATGGAGAATCATTTGCAGTACTTCTCTGAAAACGAGGTTTTGGAATATCTAATTCACTTATAAAATAACTGCATAAATATACACACTTACAGGTGATTGCTTTTTTAATGAATCAAGGACCAGTAAAACTTTTGTGGTGGTCCAAAGCTTTTGGACACAAACAGTTAATGTATCAGGACAAAATGAACACATAAACCTTGGCGGGGTAGAAAAATTGTTTTCTAAGAATAAGCCAGAAAGACTGGAACCAGCAGCTGGACAAACTGCCCTGCATGTTTGAGAAATGTAAATGTGTTTTTCACAGTATTCATAATCATTGCAAAGCACTATAATATAAAAAAAAAAAACAGCATTGAAGATTCTCACTTAGCGATGGTGTATTCTCTTTTGTGCAAATACTATTAAAGCCGTAGGCAGTGACGTCCACAAACAACGAGAAAGGCTCGGCGAGCTTCCATGTAGAGACAAGGACACATGCACGAGAATTCTGTTGTTAGTGTGTGTCCACGTGTGAGCGGTGTTTGGAGGTATCCCTCGAGAGCAACGCAAAAGCAGATGCAGGGATAGTCCCTGCAGCAGTCTAGCAGAAGAGGAGGGCGGCCAAGGCTTCTAAAGATCACACTGGACAGGCACACACATGCACTCACGCGGCCTTTTTCTGTTCCACGGGATCCCATATTTTAAGTCTTTGTTTAACCATCACATAAGTGCAAACACACACAGTGGAAAACAAACAGTTATATTTGAACAGAAAATACAATAATCACTGGGAACTTTACTGTAACATGCATCACTCCATGAATCATGGATTTATTTGTGCATGCTGGCATTAATTGGCTTAAACCGATGTGTTTGTGTCATTATGAAACCAGCTGTGGAAGCCTACAAGTTTTAGGCCTGTAGCATTTCTGTAGTGTTGCAGCATTCCCAAATTGGCTCAACCCTAAATGAATGGGCTTAATGCTGTTTGACTCTTGAAGCTGTTCCATATACAGCGTGACGACTTCAATTGCGGTAGGAACTTTACATGAAATGAAACACTTGCACTCATCAGGCAGCTTGTTTTTCTCTGTTCGCGTCCCATTTCACACACATGCACAGTTGCCATTTTCGCGATGAGTAGTCACTATGGAAATTTTATGAAATAACTTAGGCAACATTGTTCACACATACAGCAATAAGAGTGAGACTCTAATGAGTCTTATAAACTAAAAGGATCTGCAGCTCCACAGTGTATTTTATGCTTCTCAGTCATAGTCATGCTTAAATGCATCTCTCTGCTACTGTAAAATCAAGCCTCAAAGAGGCTTCTGAAAGCACGGCTAAAAGGCGATTTATACCGCTTGCACTGTGTCTTTCATGTCATGAATAACCTGCTAATGCAAATGTTATACTTGCTTATCTGAAACAACAACGGCATCTTAAGTTTTCACTGGTGCTTTCGATGCAGCACTTGGAAAAGAATACGAGAGACCGATGCTGATTTAGGTTTGATTGCCGGGAAATGGAGATCCTCATGCAAATGCTGAGCAGCTGTGGTAAAGTGGTTCGGATTTACTCAAGAGAAAACAAAGCTTTGCTGATTAGTGGTATTACTTCTGAAATTCACAAATAAACACACTGAGCATGTTTACAGAATGTGTTCCAGGGATTCTTTGATAACAGTTGTGATGCTATTTTAATAAAATTGTATTTTGATGCCGTAATCAGACTGCAGGATCTAAACTGGGCTGGGTTGAAAGTATTACTAGATATGCAATAAAGCAATAACAGTGTAGTGCTGCAACTAAAGATACTCCTGATTTTATGAATGAAATCAAAAAGATGGTAAGAGATTGTCTGTTAATTTAGATGGATGTAAGCCTGAAAACTTTTGCCACGACTAAATCATTTTAGTACAACAAGAGAAGGAAGGCCTCAAATTTCAGTTCTACAGCCCACACAAATGTCGCTTATTCACCTCATTAGCAAAAGCAGAGACGAGCAGAATGGAGGAGAAGTAGATGAGACTTTCATGGATGGTGCTGAACCTGTTCCACCTTTTATCCAGCAGGTGTCACTACAGCAATAATTTTCATCAGAAGTAGCCCCACTAATAAAATAAAATAAAATCCTCCAAAGCCTTTCCAAAAACATGCTGCTTTAAATTGGTCTTAAAACAGTAGCAATTAAAATGTATTTGTCAATGGTCAAAGAAAGGGTGGTATTCTTTTATATGAGATAAGCTTCTGATAATTTGGAGTCTTTTAGGTAGAGGAGAATGTGTCTGAAAGGAACTTTTTTTTTAAAAAAGGGGGGGGAGTTGAGTGTGAATGTTTTTTTGAAAATGCAAATGATGCTGCACAACGAGAAGAAAGCACACTATATTTCCGGTATTGCTTCACCACCTGTTTGCATCTAAGTGCTGGGTGTGTGTATGTTTACGGCAGAGGGAAGCCTTGAGCTTAAGTGTATGTGGACAAAGAGACAGAGTCTGAGCACTCTACCTGTGCCATGTCCATTCAATTAATTATAACTAGCCGAGTTGTCACGGACGTTTTGCTTTATGTGCTTCCACAATTACTCAGAGACACATGCCCATGCACCCAAGCCTGGCATCACTGTAGCACCTTTCCAGCTTACAAATTAATGTCACAGTGATAAAGCCTGACATTATAGTTCAAATAAAGTGCTAGCTGCACACAGCCCTGCACTGGCCTCTCTCATTTTTTCTTCCACCTTATGCACACTAACTAAACACACATACAACACACACACTCTCCCTGTCTCACATAGAGTCACACACATAGTTGTTATTGCTCCTGTTGCCTCATCTTCTCTTCTCTTGCCTCGCTCCCTGTCACAGACTCGATACGAACACAAGGTGATAAGTTTTTGGCAGACATGTTTCATGCGGTATCTGTATTCTCCAGAACACAGACACAGAATAATGTTAATAGTCCAGGCAAAGAAAAATATATAATGGTTTGTTTAATTTAAACAAATTTTTAATTACAATGATAAACAATGTGCTGCTATAAGTTACCATAAATTACCATTTACTGACTGCTTTGAAAGTAAACAAGGGGGGAACAAAGTCTGGATTTTCTGTATCCATACGCTTTATCTATAAGATATCGTCTGTCAGTGATAACATGTGGTCCAAAGGCTTTCCTAGGCTTGTGTTCACTCATACAAGTAAATGCCACAAATATAATATGGGTCACCATGGGTTTTTCTAATTCACTAAATGCTTGCATACATGCTCAGTGACTTTGGTTTGTTTATATGCTACTATAACACGTAATGGTGGCTGTATAGTGTGGTGACTTGATCTCTATTTACATATCTCTAAAAATAGATTTTAATGGGCCCATAAGAACAGACCTACATCTTGATTAAAAAACTATCCACCTATTCATCTTCTTTCACTTATTTAATTCAGGGTCATGGAGGGACTGGAGCTGACATAGGGAAAAAGGCATGGTACAAGGGCTAACACATAGAGACACATAATTTATGATCACATTAACACCTACAGCCAACTTAGACTAATCAATTAAACTAATCCAGTGCATGCCCTTAGGCTGCTGAAGAAAGTAGGACCCACACAACAAACAGATGTTGAATGATCTCAAAGCACTAAAAGCAGAGCCAGCGGCATCTCCCATCAGTTTATCCATGATGTGCAACAACATGAAAAAGCTTGATAAGCTCAAGCCATTGTTACCAAGACATGGACACAGCCATAGTTAATGACAGACACTACAGATGTGTCCATCTAAATAAAATTATGAATTGTCTTGCGTAAATAGGCTGTTGATTGTCTTTACTCATTTCAGTTATTACCAGCAAAATAGTTGCATGTTCAATCATCTGGGAATTTACCCAGATTTATTTATTATGTCTATTTTTTCACAATAAAAGCAGTGCTTGCCCTGCTTGCCCTAATACAATACCACTAATGTACACTATAATAATTAAAAAAAAGACTACTGAAAATGTATGGATACAATTTCAAATGCTGTTAATTTATCCTAAATTAGTCCATCACTGACTTTGCCTTTATGTGTGTTTAAGATTTCATAACCAAAACCTGCTCATTACAAAATGCACTTTAATTATGAATGTCGTGACAATTATCATTTAAACAAACAAACAAAAAAAACCCCATCACAATTCTACTCTGATATATGACACCTCTTATGTATTACAGGGGTCTTTCCATTTTTATTTTTTAGATTGTGGCAGAAAAACTGGGGGTACAAAACGCCCAAAACAAAACCAAAACAACACAAAAAAACCCCCAAAACATATGCTAGGGCAGTGTTGTAATATTCAATGCTCTAACAAAATGAACAATACAAAACAAAAAGTTTTAAGATTGCTTAAACCACTTTACAAATATTGCATCCTCACAATAGAAAATTTCCTCTATCAAACCTTCTTTTAAAAATAAATAAATACATAAATAAATAAAAACCCCTCATAGATTTGACTCCAGCTGTGATGTTGTATGACCTTTTAATAGTCAATTAAACACATTCCATGTGGCCAGCTTTGAATCAAGTTTGCAGCCATGTGATTTGCAGGCTGTCGAAGCCATATGATGTGTGAGGACATTGCTTTGGGAAAAAAGCTATTTATAGATTCTCATGTATAACTTCATGTGCTTTTTTTATTGCTTGTTTGCTCATTAGGAAGAATTATGCACATGTATCTGGACCAGTTATAACGGATGGGATGGGATCAGTGTGTGTGTGTGTGTGTGTGTGTGTGTGTGTGTCTGGTAGTAGGGAAGAGGGGGCATGGATGACTACTATCTGTATGAATTTGAGTGTTAGGAGCACACAAGCGATCACAGATGATTGGCTGTACATCATATGTGTGAGATGTGGATGGATGTGATGATCTACACATGTTGGTCTAACGTGTAGCAGATGTTTTAAAGATTAAAGGATAAATCCTTTAGTAACCAATTCATTTAGTAAACTGATTGGCCATTAGAATAGCTTTAGTGCCCATTGGCAGTGATTCTACCACTCTCTCATATTCTACTGGTGTTCTGCTAGGTTGAGTTATGTCCACCGCAAAGGCCACAGAATATGATTCAGTTTAAAACCATTCATCCTGGAAGTGACCACACTTTTGAATTGATTTATCATCACCCTTCCCTTTAAAGTAGACATAAAACACTATACGTATAAAGGCTAATTTACACCATGGAGTCCTATACTGAAAAACTGTCATAGATGTAACACTATGACGATGAAGCTGGATTTAAGATAAAACATATTTTAAGTTCATAGAACATGTTTTGTACTTGTGCCAGAACAGACACCACCAGATTGATTGGTTGGTTGCTGCTAATAGACTAGTTTATAGTAGCTAACTAGAGATAAAAATGGTAACTCAGTGGAGCAAAGGGAAATTAAAAGAAAACAAATAAAAATAAGTGCTTGTGTAGCACCTGTGGCTGCAGCAATGTTAAAAACCAAGAATATGCTGTCCACTTTCACTCTGTCTCTTAAGTAGCACAGTAAGTGGTTTGTTGGCTAGCTAAACGGAAACGGGAAAATCCCCTTATAAGCCTTAATGTTAGGATTTATTGAGCACTTCATCAACGAGGACTGTTTGAGTCAGGTGCAGCTGTGGTTCACCGGACTGACAAGCTGGAGTCAGACACTCTGGTTTTTCCTCATCCAACTGGATGCACCAAGCAGCTCAATCAGCCAATGTTAGCAAGATGTAATCAGCACTATTATATGCAGTAATACAGTCTTTCTTTTCCCCAAAACACCCAAACAGTTTTTTGTTTTTGTTTTGTTTTTTACCTGTCCTGTCCAGTACTGTAGCAATCCAAGCAAGCCAAGAAAAATGCCCAACTGATTTATTTGCCCCTGAGGACATGAAGCAGGTATGGAGGAGATTCAGGCCCCAGACAGACACAGAGTCAAACAGTTTACTACATGAGCATCACACCACAAACACAACTTAGTTTCTTACCAAAGCGCAACTGGAAATCCTACTATCAATCAGCATGTCTGGAGGAAAAATACATCAATTTGTGCCATGGAAAAAACAAACCAAAAAAACCTGCTCAAAACTGCCTCAGAGGCAGAGACGCCACACTTTTTAGAGCAGGGGTATTCAACTGAAATTTGAGGAGGTCCAGCTGGAGAAAATCTTCTCAAGCAGAGGTCTGGGACATCATAATTTCTAACTTGTGTTATGACTGTGATACAGACGCAGCCTATTTTTTTTTATCGATATATAAGTTTAAGTTTAAGTAAAAATATAAGTTTAAAAAATTTCAACAAAATGTATTGTTAACACTAAAACACACAGTGGGCCTACATTCGATATAGCGCTGCAGTTTAAAATGAATTCGAGAAAATAAATAAAATGGCTAAATTGTGCATCTTAAAACAAAGTGCTTAATTTCAGAAAAAATAGCAGCAGCTTGAGTTTCCCTTTTTCTTTACCTTTCACATCTCTACTTAACAGTCTCAATACATTTTTCAACAGATAACATCAAAACATCTTAACAATTTTACAGTTTCTCTTTCTTTCCCCCTTATATTCCACTCCCCCACTTTCTGTTGTTCAATGAGAGAATTGAGCTTTAGTTTGACCTACCAGGATTTTAAATCTGGGCTGGAATGGTGTCAGGGCCATTCTCATACACATGTGTAGGTGCTCATTGGTGAGCCTGGAACGAGCTTTAGTTTTTATTATGTTCATTGTGGAGAAAGCTGCCTCACAGCTGTATGTGGAGCCAAACATGGTCAAGATGTAAAGGGCTACTTTCCTCAGATTTGGGAAAGCTGTCTCAGAGACCATTTGGAGCTAGAAAGTGTCAGGTTCAGTTCTTTCAAACTGCTCTTTCAGGACCACATCTGCTTGGAGATCAACCAGTTGCATCTGGAGAGGCCCAGCATTTGCCCACTTGAAGTGCTGTGTGACTTCCTTTAAGAACCCTCTGACATCAGTGGTGAGAAATGTGTTCTTTATGAACATGGTGAGCTGCTGTCCAAAGCTGACGCTATCAAAACCTTTGCTGAAGTTTTCAATCAGCTTACCAACAAAGTCAACAAAAGAGACACATCTCTCTGTCCCTGAACCTGTTCATTCACTGTTGAGAAGTGTACATAGTCTCCTCGCAGATCTTCTTTGAACACTTCAAGTTTCCTCTGAAAGGAGCGACAGCTGTCATCAATTCACACATTGTCCTTCCTCTGCAGCTTCAAATTCAGTTCATTCAAGTGTAAAGTGATATCAACACAAAAGGCCACAATATCCATGTTTTTCTCATCATTCAAAAAGAGAGAAAAGTTTGTTGCTTTCTGTCTTTCCAGCTCTTCCAAGAAAGCTGCTACTTCACTTCTGATGGACCAAAATCTCCAAAAACGTCGGAGCACTTTTGCAAATATGCGATGTCTTGATAAACCAAGCAGATATTTGAAGTTTAAACAGCTACTTTCTCGCCTGAAAATGTTAAAGTTTATTTAGTGACCCACAAAGATTAATAAGAGTAATATTAAAACTTAGTAGTGGCCGCCATTGTTGGAAACTGGAATTGGCTGGGCCGTGGTATGAATTCTGGGATATGGTGGGCCACGAAGAATACACCCGACCCATCCTTCAAATCTGGGGAAAAGGAGGACGCATTTGTCAGCCGGATTCGGAGGAGTCTACGAATTGGGACAGCCTTCGTCCGACGCTGTGACATAATCGGTCTACAAATGCGGCCTCAGGAAGATGCAGCCATTCAGCGCATTCAGCGTTGCGATCGCCTTGAATGCACAGATTTGATTGGCTAAGTAGCGTCACGTGGGTGGCTTAACTCGCACACGATTGGTTTGTTTATTCCCTGGTCTATTAATACAAGGTAACGTTACCGCTTAAAATTGAATCGCCTGTCACAATTAAAAGTAATTTAATATTTTGTTAACTATGGTTTCGGGTCAGTAAAGGATGGCGTCTGGGTCCGGACTCGGACTCCGGTCCGCCTGTTAGTGACCCCTGTTTTAGAGGGAATTTTTCCTTGTTTTGGTTTAGAAATGCTGATGTCACATTGCAAAACTGTTTGGATTAATACTAGAAGTGAGGAAAAGCCCAAGATGTAAGTGAAGGAGACCGAAACAGAGACTTTTTTTTCCAGTGAAATGCTGATGTCAGGATTCCTGCTCATGCTTTGGTATGAAAATGTTTAACATTTGTGGTGTTTAGTCCGTTTAAATCCAACTTTGGTTTGTTTTCCCCCTTGGTGTGTGTGATGGCATCAGCCACACATGGTTAAATCAAGTCCATTTGTTCACTTTATTAGTTTGGTTTGCAGTTTTCTTCATTAATATAATTCATTAACCATTTAATTTATACCTAACACTGATATTATGAGGCGCGCACATAATATGATTGTGTGGTTTTCCTAAAAATGTTTTCTGTTTATATTAATTATGTTTCTCTTTCTTTGAGTTACCTGGTTTGGGGCGGTGGCTGTTTCCTGTCTGGGCAAAAGGCGTGGCTAAGGACTGTGAGAACAAAACGCCTGCTCAGCAGGACCAACCATGTGCTTATCAGAAACAGGGGTGTTTTAGGTTTACTTATGTTATTCTGTGCTTATTTAGTATTAGTGTGTGTTTTTGTTTCCCCCTATTGTGTGTAAATGGTTTGGCCAAACCACTATAAAAGCTACCCTCTTGTCTTTGTAATTAGATCAGTTTCTGAGTTAAGTTGTGTCCACTTTGTTTGTTTAAGTTTCTGGTAATTACTTTTCTAGAGTTATATTTAATTGACCTGTTTTATGGTCCCGCGAATGATATTTTTGAATGTTGCCTTTTGAACTTTTTTGAGGGTTAAAATAAAGAAAACCCATTTTGAAGACATTTTTTCCTGTGTCCTCTATGCCTTGGCTGCTTGGTCCCTCACAGTGTGGTTCGTTAGTACAGGTGTGGACACAGTAATCTCACTCGGGTGTGGACCAAAACAACTGCATTGAGACCATTCGGAGAAGGCGATTTTGGTACGATTCCAACTACCAGGTGTACGTTACATTACATATTTGAGCTAAAAAAAAAAACTTCCTGTTGCAACGTGTGCTTTGTATTTTCAATGTGGGAAAATACTATAGATGTCTAAAGAGCTGTACGGGGTGAAATGAACCTAAATTCTCAGTTTTCTCATCAGTTGATTGGTTTTCCTCATGTCTGACTCCAGCTTGTCAGTCCAGTGAAACACCAATGCACCTGTATCAAACAGGTCAAACCCTCATATTACGCATAAAAGGTGGATTTTCCCATTTGAGTTCAGGTGGCCCACAGTGAGAAACCTAACTACTTAAGAGACAATTTAATTTCTTTTCATGTTTTCCTTTGAGTTATTGGTTTTATTACTAGTTAACTAAGAAAAAAGAAGAAAGTCTATTAGCAGCAACCAAACTACCAACTCAGTGACGTCACGCTGTGTACTGACACAACATGGCGCTAAACTTGCTCTAAAAACGTTCCTAAATCCACATAGACAGAATTAAATCTATTACCTTTTCTCTTTATTTTTTATTTTTAACAGCAGGGCTCCATGATGTAAAATTAGCCTTTATTTGTGTAACATTCAGGTGACCATCATGTTTTAAGTCACAGCTGTTTTTTGAACTTGCATAGTGCTGCAGGACTTTTTTCTCTGTTTTTTGTTTTGCTTTTAAAATTATTTATTTATTTATTTTACCAGTATATATGGTGTCTGAGTGATGTAACAAATTGAACTGGGTGTCCAGAGTGTACAATACTATCCATTTTCGTCTGCTTATCCAATTCAAGGTCATGGTGGGGCTGGAGACTATCGCAGCTGTCATAGAGCAAGAGGTGGGGTACACTCTGGACAGGTCAGCAGTCTATTACAGAGCTTACACAAAGAAATACATCCAGCCATTTATGCTCATATTTACGATTTAGAATCACCAGTTAACCTGACGACCATGAACTGTGGAAGGAAGTTGAAATGAAGGAGAACATAGAACATGCCAGCTGAGGGTTTCAAACCCAGGAACCCTGAAGCCAACAGTAGCAACCACCACAACACCATACTGCTCTTTGCCAATATAAGTATTACAATTGTTTATGATGAATATTACTCCTGTTTCTATTACATGTTTTCTGTACTGCTGTGAGCTATGCAGAAAACAAGCAATACACAGTTTTTTGTTGTTGACCACTGCTTCAAATCGAACAGAGAGTAGCTATAAAGTCTGACCTTCTTTCCATGATGTCACTGTTGTGCAAATTTGTTGCATTTGTGTGTGCCAGGAAGGCTGTGAATGACTGTGCCTGCATGTATCTGACTACGTGCACCCGTCTCCAAAGCAACAAAGTGTTTTATCTCTCTTACACCTGGGAGGAGGAATTATACTGCAAAAGAAAATACAGATTTGTTAACTGGAAATGCCAGTGCTGCAATTTAATGCATGTCTCAAGGATTGCTGTGGTAACACAAACAGAGTGCACAGCATCAAGACAAAACCAAAACGAGGGAGGCTTTCATTTTATAAAGCCAGCAACCTTGTCTGCACTCTCCGAAGCACTGATTTACCCTCATAACTAATCACCAAATGATCCCCGGGGCAGATGTGGACATTCTCACACATTTTTATCAGAAATGTATTGAAAGAACAGTTACCTGGGGAACCATTATACTGGCAAAAACATACACAAATGCTAATTACAGGAGTGTAACAGCAGATCTAGCAGACTGGTAGCAACACACTAATTTTCCTTCTGATGTACATTATCTCGTCAAAACAAAAATAATTACTGTTAATTACTTAAAACACACACACACATGCTGAGTCTTTGCCACACAGCCTCACATGTAAAGAGGTGATGGTCTATGATAAATGTATTATTATTATTATTTTTATCCCTGGGTCTTGTATGAAGGCTTAAAAGGAATGAAGGACAAATCAAAGAGTACACAGAGCACGTGGAGCAAAGAAAAGCATGATATTTGATGATACAGAGAAAATGGAAATACTTTCAATGAGCTCAGAACACCTTCATGCTCTCAATGATCAAGTGCAAAAGTATTTGACGACATCTCGTGTGGATACATGAATCAAAGTTGGCCTTTTTTGCTGTTTGCCATTCAACATCTAATTTATTAATGTTCTTTTGTACCAATAAATCACTCTCCTCTTTCAGTTTCCACCTGTTCATGAGAATATATGTTTCTAGGGCTTAAGGTACTAATGTTAGGTGTTCTACTTTCCTCACCAGCTAGTTCCTTTCTTTGTTTATTGCCCATCTGGGTGACAGAGATCGTGAACAGGTGTATATCAGAACTTTTTGTTGCTGTTGCTGCTAAAACATAAAAAATATTGATAATAAGAAACCTTCTGCAACTGCGGCAATCTCTTAAAAGAAGCTAAAAGGCTCTGGAGAGCTGAGGAATCAGCATATTTGGCTAAAATCTTGAGCAGCAACCTTGAGTAGTCATTAGATCAATATGTAGTCCATTAGTGGAGATATATGGCGCATAATGTACTGTAATATCAGGACTATACATGCAGACAGAAAAAACACAGTCAGACCACACAGTACATAGTGTGTGGATCAGATTTTATGTCCAGCTGTGTGTAAAATCACTTGTGGGATTTCATTATCCCCATTTCAGCTCGTGGGGTCAGCTGCCCCTTCTATGGATGCATGTATATGACTCATAGGAAGTAGGGAAGACCTCCCACATTGCAGTCTGCAGCGGGAGGGTCGAGCTGTCAGTCATCATCCCACACGTTCATCTCTAAGAGTCAGCAGAACTCGCCACTGCTGCGTCACATTAAAGGCATGATGACCTGAGGGTGGTGGCTGCCTGCTTTGTCAGTCTGACAAAGCTCGTTTGGCCCTTTTCATACCGTTGCAAGGGCAATTTGCTGTGTGTGACCTTTCAAAGGGCAATGTAACATGACAAGAGCTGTTAACATCGGAAAAGCACCTAGGGGGTTTCTGAAGATATGGGCCATTCTTACAGTTTTAGAGTTTATTCATTTGTCATCTGTAAAATGGACTTCCCCTTTGTTTTCTGTGCTTTTCGTGTGCCAAGAAGTTTTATGCGGGCCAGCCAATCTCTCCTTTCCTGAACAAATGGTGTAATTTCATGGTTTCACTTTCAGAAGAATTGGAGGCAGGATGATACCAAAGAAAACTGTCAGTACAAATCTTGAGGTGGGACCCGGCCTTTATACCTGATATAGCGGCGAATCTTCACCTACACAAGCCACGCGGTGCAAGCTGAAACAAACAAACGAATGCTTAAACTGTGCATACAGACAATAAACACACAAATGTATAAATTCTGACTTTCAGAAAGAATTCATAGCTGAAACTTTGAACACAACATATTCTAACAGACATTAGAGAGATTTCAGTGCAAATACTTTACATACAGAATCATATGAAATGATAATACCTCAGTTATACCTTTATGCTAATCCCTTTTTATAAATAAGTCGTCTCACTGAGATCGAGGTCTCTTTTATAAAAGTAAATCGAAACTTTATTCAAGAAAAATGACTTGCATTCTTTCTGAATGTCATCACTTAAATATTTTCATTTCTTGCTGGTATCACTAATAGATGATTTTTCAATAACTGCAACAATTTTTCTTTTTTTTTTTCTCTTGGACTGACACATCAGGTTCCTTGTCTTTCACTCACCTTTTTCTTCCTCTTTTGCTCTGTTATTATTCCTTTCATCTCAACTTTGATGTCTAAATTTAGCCTGACTCAAACTCCTGCATAATTCACAAAAGTGAAACCCAAGTTTTGTTTCTTCGGTCCCAAAATTCTCCAGAGCTTTTTGATTTGGCATCCAGTCCTCCACCACGTCCTCATCTACACTTCACATTACACCTGTTTCCTTATAAGGAGAAAATGTGGCAAGATAGTAGCGTGTAAATTACAGATAGCGAGCGTAACCCTATTAACTTAGACTGATTTTGATCAGTTATGAACCCAGTGGTAAAAATCCCACTTATTTAGTGTGCAAGGTATAAACATTTCAACACATGTATTAGTGATCGGGGTGTGGTAAGGCTATGTTTGCATTACTACATTCACTTCCATGTAACTGCCAAGAAACAGTATAATTTTAGACTCTACAGAAGACACGCACAATAATTTACAAAGCACCTGTGAAGTGATTATGTTTAGTGACATTAATGAGTCATAGCAGTGCAAAGACTTCAGTCACATGTTATGTGATTACAGTAATGTGTTACAAATGCATCGCTCCCATCCCCATCTGCATTTGCATTTTCACACAGATGAAACAATGACACTTGCTGGCACAGCACTATTGGATGGGACTGAGTCTCATTTCTTAGAAAAGAAATTAAAGATAGTTGCTCTTCTGGAAATTCTTAAGTTTGGCTGTAAGACCATTTGTCACAGTTAAGCAGGACTGTGTTGTGCTAGTTCATTTGCCTGCGGTGTCACATGCCAGGGTGTGTGTGCATATTATACACCTTCCAATAGTTAAAATGACACATTACCAGTTATCTGTAAACTATGGATGGATATCTGGACTCTCTGACATATAAATGCTGCATATATCCACGGATCTTGAGCCACACTGATAACCTGTCAAGGTTTTGTGCTTTATTGTGTATCTTGCTTTCTAAATGTGGAAAAACCAAATGCTGTAATAGAGGATGGACCCAGATGATTTTCAAATTTACCTTAATTGCAAAACATTGTTATAGTGCTAGCCAAGACCATTAAAAATGTCTCTTGTTACCATTGGGATAGAGAAAATATTACCATATAAGGTAGATGCACAGAAGTAAAGAAAGCATAAAGCTATCCTTTTGCTACATTTTTTCCATCAGATAGACAGTAGGAGAAAACCCAGTTGAAAATAGCTGCTATCAATAAATAATTATACGTTCAATATTAAAGAAGAGTGAAATCTTATCTGGCACAATCTGTTGCTCTTTGTGTACAAGTGTTGGTGAGTGTGTGTGCGTGTTAATACTGATGTTCTATCTATAAATGCATGCTTCTCTGTCTTCAGTCATGAATACGAGGGCGCCCACTTTCAGTCCATTTTGTTTGGAGATCTAGCACGTATGTTTGCGTGTGCATGTGTGTGGCATCAGCTTAAGTATCGCTGCTCCTGAATAGAGGATGTCAGTGAAACGGGTAGCCTCTGGGGTTTAGCTTCCACTCTACACGCTGCGAACGTTGTTCTATTCTAGGAACTTGCCTAAAAACAGAGAGGAACACAGTTGTGGCACTTTCTGACACTCCTACCTCTGGTGCAGCTGCTGTTTAGTTCTGGCCTTGGAGGGCAGGAGGGAGCGAAAGAGAGAAAGGATGAGAGAGACAAAGGACGAAAAAGGCTGACAGGAGAAATTTACCCTGAAGGTATTTATTCAGCCAGAAAGCCACACAGTTACATAACCAACTGGCTAGCTGGGCAGTCAATCAGCCAGCCGGTTAGTTATCCATCAGTCTAAAAAGGAAACTGGCCCAGTAAACACCTATACAGCCTGCTAGAGACAAAGTGAACTGAGATGTTGAAAGACGACAGGCTTCAGACTTTGACTGTGACAGGTGTGGGCCTCACTTTCATACGGCACCCTGATCAGACAATGCTAATAGAAGGTGGCAAGACTGGAGGTGTGAAACAGGAGGCAGAGTGGCTGAAGGGAACAAGTCTTACCTTGATGAGGTAAAAAAGGCCTGCACAGGGGCCTATATATAAGAAATAGGTATTCATATTTTGTGTCAGGATTTCAGGTTATGTATTTGTGTGTATGTGTGCTTGCAAGTGCTGCCATCTTACCATCTGTATATTGTATTTTTAGACACAAGTGAGCTTATGAATGTAGAGTCATGGAAAAAAGACTTTTTACAGGACTGTGTGCAGGGCTGCTCATCAAATGGACTTGATTAACTGATTGGCAGCGAGTGTGAGCACCTCCATAAAAGCAGAAATGTTGGCAGTTTGTTGTTGGCAGAAGGAAACATTTGGGTGTGTGTTAACAAAATAACGCAATCTTCCCAGGAGTGGACATCCCAAGGTCAGGCCATGCGATGCTCACAGAAGCAGCAAAAAATGAAAGAGGTACATGGCAGACTCTACATTCCTCAGCATGATAAAAGTAACGTTCATGACAACACAATTAGAAAATGACTGTAAAATAAGTGTACGTTTACAAAAAAAAAAAAATGTAATAACTGGTTTCGAAAGTTGTATCTGAACAAACCAAATGACTTCTGGAACAATGTCGTTTGGACAGCACCACATTTGGAGGAGCACAGAATTTCAACACAACTATCTCACACCAAGCACAACAGTGAGAGATCATTTAGGCTTGTTTTGCAGCCAGGTGATCTCGGCACTTTGCGTTTATTGAGTTGACCATGAACTCCTCAACATGCCAAAGTATCTTAGACTCAACTGTGACGCTGTCTATCCAGCAGCTAAAGCTTGGCTGAAATTCAGTCATGCAACAGCACAATGATCCTAAGCACTGCAACAAATCGAATCAGAATGGCTGAAAAAGAAATGAACGAAGGTTTTGCAATGACTGAGTCAAAGTTCAGACCTTAAATTGATTGAAATGCTCTTTAAGAGAGCTGTGCATGAATGAATAAAGTCAAACCTCATGAATTGAAGCAACACTGTAAATATGAATGGGCCAAAAGTCCTCCACAGCAATGCGAGAGCTCGATAAAGCCACAAAAAAATCATTACTTCAAGTTATTGCTGCTAAAGGTGGTTCTACAAGCTGAATCACGAGGTAAACTTAGTTTTCACAGGACTGTAACCAAACACATAAAACATACAAACAACCAACAGAAAGAAAATATTGCTGATATTGGTCAAATTACATTCTTTAACTAAGTTCTTTAACTATCGTGGTTTACACCAGCAACAGTATGTCTGAAGTCTGAAGCAACAGTAGGTGCACCGAGGTCTACAACACACAGCTGTTCTGACTTTGACACACACAGTATGTGGTATTGGGTGGGTACCATGTCATTAACCCCCCCTGGTTAAAATCAAATTTCACATTCTTTGCCGCACAGGAGACAGTGAGCTTCCGGTATTGATGTATTTTACGAAAATGATTAATAATTTTCACGGCTGATTGACTTTTAGAACTTTGGTTTATTCAGTGTTTGTTTCAACGTCATCTTTGCCACCAAACAGCAAGAGTACAGTGATGTGTGTTTCCTTGGGGTTACTGATCGTGAATTATGAGTTACTCTAGGTGGTGCTGTATGGCTTTGCTGCTCATAAACACTTCTTTATTTCATCTTAAGTGTTTTAAAAACTGCGAGAAAGATAAAACGCATCACTTGCTCTTTCTGCTTGACATTCCATGCTTAGAGCGACTCATATAAAGGCTTTTATTTAATTGGTTTACTGAATGCTGAATCACACTGCTGTGTTATTGCACTTGGCAATATAAAGTAGCAGAGACCATGTTTATTTAAATAAAAAGGATGATTACTTTTATCATCTATTCTTTATTCTCTGCCATCTGTTTTCTCCCCCAACTCTTGCATCCTTCTGGAGTCAATTCGTGGAGCGGAAACATCTAACACACAAACTAATCAAGAATTAGAAACGACTGCCATGCGAAACAAAACTTGAATGAATGCTATTTAAGTAAGCTCCACAAACCAAACAAAAAAGTTTTTAAGAGCTGCATACATTAATATATTGAGTATTTGTGTGATGTATGCTATTGTGGAATAATTTCAACCAACATTAAGTTTTATTCATAAGATAATTATGGGAAGCACTGCAAGGATTTAGAAATATACCAATCATGTGTATAGAAAGGAATGCACACACACACACACACACACACACACACACACACACACACACACACACACACACACACGGGTTTACAGAGCAAATTAGATCGACCCAGTCCGGTGAAGAGAAAAATAATCTGCTGTATTCTCATAAATATCTCAAGAATAAGCCATATGCCTATCTCAATTTAATTTGCATATTACACCATCAGACTGTAAACACACAGTCTTGTATTTTTCTCCCTCTCTCTCTTCCCTCTCATAAAAACCCTCTCAAAATGACAGAATATGCAGCATAATCTGGATTGCTGCAGATGAAAGGTCTGTGTGAGGCTGAATGTGTGGGATTCTGAGACGCGTAGTTATGCACACTTCCAGGATTTCTCAGTGGTTGTGGCAGGTACATGACAGAGGCTGCTGACACAGCATCCCCCCTCCCTGCTGTGGCTTACAGATTAGGCCAGACCTAAAGGAATACAAGTGATGTGTGAAGAAGAAGTTTTTTATTATTTATTATTTATTTTTATTTTATTTTTTATCTCAGCTCATTGTGGATGGTTTACAGCAAGGACATTGACACACCGGAGGACAACATGAGGGTTTGTGAAATGGAATTAGAATTTACAGACGTGGGTGAACAATATTAGTCTATTATTATAAATATACATTAAGTTATTAGGACTTTAGTTTGGCAATTTTATATACTTATATATACTTACTCTGACACCATAGTCGAATCCTAAGAACACACTGGATAATGACTTTTAAAGTCAGCACTAGTAGTTATTCTGACGTGTATTTAACCAATTTAACCATTTAACTACTAACCGACACAGTCAGTATTAAATTGCATTATAGGCACTTACATACTTACATATCATTTCTTTACCTGACTCTATGAAAACAGCCAAAACTAACACAGTTTGATAAAATTTCTTGCACCAACAAGGTGATTTCAATGAGCTAACTAAAAAGTTATCATAGCACTATGTGCTTCATTCATTTTGCACTTGTACAAGTGGAGGAGAAAAAGAAATGGCAGGTCTAAAACACTATCTGCAATAGTATCTGAAAGCCATGTCCTTAAGAAGTAGGGGGGGGGAGTCAGCATAGACCTAACATAGAACCTGAGAGATGCATCTGGCCCTTTAGTCGAACCATCTACTGTTCACTGAACCCTCCTCAGACATGGTCTCAATAGAAGGGTGGTCATCAAGACCAGAAATAGGGAGAAAAGTGCTACTGCTAATTTTATCTGAATATCTTGACTGATAACATCCTAAGATTTACTTATCTGTCATACTGACTGCATATTCTGACTCTTAATGCTTATCTTGTTGTTGTTGTTTCATTCTGTTGCGACTGTTAGACATTCATTTATGCTGGTGAAAATGGGGGATATAAAAAGTGTTGAAAATAGAGGTACAATGTGTGGTGTGTAAGTTTCCAAGGCAACTGGTAAGGTGGAAAAAAAAAATCACAGATTAACTTAATGGATCACTGGGAATAAAAGCAACATAATTTACTTAATAGCCACAGACACACCTGCTATTTGAAGTTATTTCACCTTTTATATACACCATCAGGTATAACATTATAACCACCTACCTAATATTGTGTTAGTCCCTCTTTTGCTGATGAATTACCCATGATTCATGGAGGCATGAACTCCACTGGACCCCTGAAGGCGTGCTGTGGTATCTGCCACCAAGACCTTAACAACAGATCCTTTAAGTCCTGGAAGCAGCGAAGTTTGGTCTCCGTGGACTAGACATGTTTGTCCAGCACATCCCATAGATGCTTGATGCTTGGACTGAGATCTGGAGCATTTTTCAACAAACTGTGATGTACTTTGTTTTCTGAAATGTTTTTATCAGAACCAGCATTAACTTGTTCGGCTAACATACGAACAGCCGTGAACCTTTAAGGTGGCAAATGCTTGTTGACACGTTAACCATAATTACCCAGTAAGCCAACTGTATATGTAAACAATGGTTTTATTTCTATAATTGTTTTAACTCCTTGAGGGGAATACATTTGACTGCTCCTGCCTGCGCTGCCCTGATTTACAGTTATTTTATTTCTAGTCTAAAAACCTCAGGGTAAGACTAACTGTAATATATTTACAGGTCTTTAAAAAAATAAAATAAAGTAGCAGCCATGCTGGCTTGTGCCTCTTTTTTGTGCCAACTGGAAACAGATAAGAGGCGTGCTGGAAAAACAGAGTGACATAAAAAACATGAATAAATAAATAAAATCAAATAACGTAGAATGTACATATATTTGTGTATCAATATTCATTATCTCACGGCCTTCGTGTTAGCTTCTCTGGGATCTAATAAATAATGACTTGTTTATTACCAGCTGATTCTCCTTTCAACAATTTACCATCACAGGCTGCCCTCACACCAGCAATTAACTATAATTACTCTCCCCCTTCAAACAAAATATGTCAGCGCCTGGTGCTTTGATATCCTATTGCAACTACAAATGTGACGAGCCTCTCTCTTCTTCCCAGCCTGTCATGGGGGAATAACAGAAAATCACAAGGATTTGATAGATAAGAGAACGAATTCACTGTGTGTCTGTGAACCTTTTTAAAAAAATCGAACAAGCTAACAGAATGTCTTTTTCACAACAACCACTGACAAATACACGAGAAAGCCTTTGAATTTTGTAATCACTGAGATGCTAATGCAAAATGACAGAGGTGCTCTATAAAATTAAAGGACATTGATCTGATTATTTTCTTATTAATAATATCACCATATTACATTTTGATAACGTGTCTGCCTGCTACCTTTCATACTTATGTCTCCGACTGATTTGTCATCTTTTCAAAAGAAAGAAAGAATAAGAAGGAGAAAGGAATAAAGGGGATTTTGTGATTACCAGTCTGTGGGGATGCTCAAAGACCTGGAAAGAAAAAGGTTGCGTTTAATTAAAGAGCTGGTTAGCGCTATATAACAGTTGTCATATCAATAAGGGCATTCCTGTGCAGCGAGTGAAAGAGACTTTCAGCTTTACTGAGCAGCATGAGCAGAGGTCACAAGCAATTTAACAGAAGGAAATGCACTTTAACTCCTCGATTTATAAGAAATAGAAAAGTACAGAAAAAAAGGATAAAAAAATTGGCATTTATTTTTCTCAAAGGATCTTCTGGGCATATTTGTAATCTATGCATTTCAAAACATTACACATAAGGATGATTTCTGTGTCCATAAGAGGCTTCCATTTATTTCTAAGTAGTGATGGACCTTTATATAGAGCAGACTATAGACACTATGTTTGGGAATCTGGAAATGTATATTTTTCCAGTTATATTTTTATTCATCTTCGCACAGTTTCATATTCCACTAAATGAGATTTGAATGCCACTTATGCCCGACTATCCTCTGATGAGATCCATTGTCAGATGCAGCATCATTGTCTGCAAGCTGTGAGATCTCCCCCTGCGGTGCAGTTCAGGCAAGCTGTACGACCCCCTCAGTGCACCTTTAACCATTATAAAGAAGTGTAAAAGATAATGTTTTAAACTGACAACACATCAGCAATAAACTGTAATTTCTTTGTTTCAACAACATAGTTGCATTGCTGTTGCAAGAATACTCTAAAGTCACACCTGCCTTCTCTTTACAAGAGATAATAGTGATCCCTATTATTACAGAAAGAAAAAAGCACATGGAAAGTCCCTAAAGGCCCATTCCTTTCTCAAGATAAGAAAGGCTTTATCCTTCACAGAGGTATGTATTAAAATGGGTTCTTAGGGACCACTCCGAACTACCACTCTTTATGCCATGATCCCTGGGTTTTGTTCTTCTTCTGATTATTGCTTGGATTTTTTGTTCGTATATTCCTGAGCTCCTGATCTCCTTTTATTCCATGGCGAATCCATTTTTGAATCGTTGGTTTCTGTGTTGTAGTGTGGAGTTTCTGTTTGTTTCCCCATGGTTTGATTTCTGTTTTAAGTTCTTTGTTTTGTGTTACTCTAACCTCCCTTGAGGGCTATGCTGTGAAGAAGGTTTAACACAGCCAGCCTCTATAGTGTTTTTACATAAAAAAGGCCATTTCACACATTTAATCTATTATGAACATTAAAAAAAAGTTAATTGCAACACTGTTGTAAATAAAACAAGAGATTAATGCTGCAGAAAACTGTTAACCTTGGCATTTAGTGCGCAGTGCAGTAATTCAAGTTAATTAATGCTGACTGCACTCTTGGTGCTGTTGTTTATTTCTAATGTGACAACCACACATTAGCTCTGAAACTTTAAGCTGAATCGATTTAAACACTAAAGGTTACAGTGCCACAGCCTAATAAGGGAGACGTGCAAATCACAAAGTGTAGCTAATTTTGTTGATTGAACAGATATTCTTGGTGTGTTCTGTGTGTAGCTACAATTTCAGAAGTATACATTCTCTGTTAATTAGTACGGTAAGAGTTAACAAGTTGCATATATAAAACCTATTCCACAGCAGTGAGTCTATATTGCATTTAACTCTCATCACACTAATTGGGATCCATGCAGTCGTATCTCAGAGGTTCACTTTTTGACATTATCAGTTTTTCCGCTAACGATGTTGCATTATTGTTTTTTTATTTCTATATGATTAGTGCTTTTTAAAAATACAAATGTTTTGTGGTTCCTGGGGACTCCATTCAAAATCACCCGATTCCACATAAGAAGTTTTATTAAGTAATATAGAACTAATGATTTGGTCAATGTTTGCCATGGGTCCTAAATTGAAGTATGGGGTAAGGATACCCTGGTCAGCAGCCCCATTGTCTCCCCAGCTGTCATGGGAAAGGACTCTAGAGGATGTCTGGATCAAACGCAGTCTTCTCCTCTCTGGATTTAAGTAAAGTCTGCATGATTTTTATTTTTTTATTTTTTACATCTATTATGTTTATTTAACATATGAATAATATACTTTGAATCATTATCATCCTGTTTAAAGATCCACTTTCTTTTTAGCTGATTTCACATTGTATCCAGATTCATTGGGTATTGTGATGCTAACAGTTCCACTAATAAATGCCTCACCTGCAATGCTGTGAACAAAATAAACAAGTAAATAGAGTCTGTAAACACATTTCCCACCTCTAGGCTGTATTGCACCCTTAGTATTTTAAAAAAAAAAAAGCCAGTCTCCAAACAGCTGCCTTCCTGTGCATGTCTCTTATTCTCTGAACTTATGTATATTTTCTGCTTCCTGTGGTTCACTGATTGTGTTTTTAATGGTCTCCAAACTGAATTTACATACTTCATGTCCATCATCTGTTCTCAGCTAAAACCATCATTGGCACAGTTGTCTAGAGCTGTGCCAAATATCTTTTTCTGTGGGTCAAATATCAGTGCATTTAACAGTTCCTGAAACAACTGTAAGAACTTTATGGAAGTTTTCTAGTAATTAACTGTCCAAGAGACACTGTGCATTCCCAGTAACAGGAATATAAAAGCCACGTCAGCAATAGAGCAAAACACTTTCCAGCCAGTCTCCTGCTAGCTACACCGCAAGCCCAGCTGGAGAAATTCAATAAGTGAAACAGTAGAGAGGAGGAAGCCACAGGAGACGAGAAGTGCTCAATCACCCACAGTTTAGATTGCAAGGAAGAGCTCTCCATTGAAGATTCTGCTCTCATTAAAGTTTGCACAGCTTACTTGATTGTAAGTAAGTTGTAAGAACATGTGGAAAAGCTGCAAAGCATCATTGTTTCTCCAATTATTCCCAAATAGTTTAGAGTCACACAGAACTTTCCTTTTATATTGAGAATCTTTATAATCTGATGGTTAGTTATGTTACAGTACTGAAGCATTTTCACTAAAATATGCACTTAATATTAAATTATATATTTCGGAAGTAAAGATCAAAATATGAGCTTGTGTTAAAGACATGTCGTATATGGGAATTGCTAATGTACCCGAATTGAATAAACAGTCTGACACTTTTATTGATGTTGTAAAGATCCCCTGAATGATCACAGCATTAGCTCATAATAAATTTTCAGTTTCTTTGCAATGCATTTGTGTTCCTTTGCAATAGTGTCCACCTGATTTGCCTCACGTATGATCCTAGAATACTTTGGTATACAGAGGAGGTCAACTCCATGACTGCAAGGTGTCCAGATCCTGTGACTGTAAAAGAGGCTCAAATCATCATCCCTGCACCACGAGTCTGACAGTTGGTGTGTGGCGTTAGTGTTGAGACAAAGTAGAGATGTTTGACTATGTTATAAAGTAGAGATGATTATAGTCAAACATCTCTACTTTATCTCATCTCTCCAAAGGATATTGTTCCAAAATCTGCAACTTTGCAAACCTACAGAAAAGGCTTTCTCTTGGCAACTTTTCTAAACAAGCTTTACTCTTTCTAATTGTACTGTAATGAACTTTAACATGCTAACTGAGGCCTGTAAAGTCTGAGTCCGTAGTTGTTGGGTTTTTTGCAATTTATCTGTGTCACAGTCTGCAGTGTATGAAGACTGTCATGGTGAGCAGGACAAAACACCCATATCCAGGACTCTCATGGGAGACAGAAAATAACAAAAACTAACCTTTATTCAGGTGAATTGCAAAAGTTCCTCAGAGGGCAAATAAGAAAATGCAAAACTAGGGCCAAATAGAGGAAACATGCAGCAGGAACACAGGCAAAGAATGCAGACACTCTAGCAAAGAACACTAACCAATTGAAGTTTTAAAGTCAAAAGGTAACAAGCGAAGGCGGGACACCTGGGAAACAACTGAAACTAATTCAGTTAGCAAGAATTACACAAGTAAAATTGAAACCAAGGCACAAGACTGCTGAAATAAAACAGAAAATAACCTAAATGGAAAACACATGAAGACAAGATACAAAGAAACATGAGGAAAACAGAAAACTAAACTAAACCAAGAGTATATTAAAAAATGACTAATACATAAAAATACTGAGAAAAAATCCACACACCAAAGGAATTAAAATTTGACTGAGAATAAATCAAAAAGAAATGCTAAGGAGATACAACATGAGAATGTAAACAACAAATTAAGAGCCTAGTAGAGAATATTTAAAAAACAAGAATTCAACGTCCATAAACTGAAATCTCTTGGAACAAAATCCAGGACCATGACCCCAAACCCTGCATTAGATTATAGAGCAGTATGACCTTGGGGTGAATATTTGCTTTTGCATGAATGAATAAAGTCCTTTCCTGCACTATACTTTATAATGATTCTTTTTCACCTGACCATTTATCCATGTGGTGCTATTTGAACCTGTAGTGCTAATGTGACAAAAGTGCATACCACAGATCTCAGAAATTCATCATCAATACAAATCTCAGCTAGCTTAAATTTGTGCAACAGTTTCAGTTTAGTGGAACAACCAAAGCCCATCTAGCACCACACACGCTGTGAGAGTCATGTCATACCAGAGCTGCATTCATAAACCAAACCACAGTCTTTCTCAAGAGCAGTCAGTAAGAGATTCAGAAATCCTGACTGGCCTTTTAAAGTCTAACATTAGGGAGCCACAAAGCATTTTCAGAAACACATCATCTTACAGTGTGTGAACTCATACACCAATCGATATGTGACACCTAATGCTGAATAATATTCCACTTGGCTCTTCAGTTTGAGATACCTATTCCCAGCTGTTGGTGTTTAATACCTCCTCTGATAAAGCCCCAGGCTTCACAGACACACCGTGAAGATTATGGTGCCCTGCTGACAGGGCCGGAGCTTGAACCCTGACGTTTTCTGTACTGACGGCTGGAGGCACAATTATAAAAACACATGGGGATACCCTGGTCTCTGCTGTTTCAGTTTATAACCTGAATATTCTCTGAGAATATGTTCATCCTGCATACAGCATATATATAAAATACAGGGTGGGCCATTTATATGGATACACCGTAATAACATGGGAATGGTTGGTGATATTAAAGTCCTGTTTGTGGCACATTAGTATATGTGAGGGGGCAAACTCCTCAAGATGGATGGTGACCATGGTGGCCATTTAGAAGTCGGCCATCTTGGATACAACTTTTGTTTCTTCAATAGGAAGAGGGCCATGTGACACATCAAACTTATTGGTAATGTCACAAGAAAAACAATGGTGTGCTTGGTTTCAACATAACTTTATTCTTTCATGAGTTATTTACAAGTTTCTCTTTGTTCACAGCCATTGACATGTCGAAGAGGTTAACACGTGAGGAGCGGATCGAAATTGTGTTGATATCTGGTGAACGCAGTAACCGGGTCATTGCAGCAGATTTCAACTGCTTGCTAAGTTTCGTGAAACTGGTTCAGTGTTGGATTTGCCAAAATGTGGACGCAAGAAAACTGTCACTAATGAAGCAACAACAGTGGCTGTCCTAGCTTCATTCAGCAAGAGCCCACAGCGTAGCACTCGCCGCATATCACTGGAGAGTGGCATTAGTCGAACATCCCTTCAGCGGATATTAGCTACTCACAAATGGCACCCTTACAAACTCCAGCTACTGCAGCATCTCAACGAGGATTACCCAGATCGGCGCACAGAATTTGCAGAATGGGCAAAACCAAAATTGGAACAGGACCCTCAGTTCACGCAGAAGATTTTGTTCAGTGATGAGGCAAACTTTTATGTGAATGGTGAAGTTAACAAACAAAACCACCGCTATTGGTCTGACCCTAACCCACACTGGATGGATCCCTCCAAGACTGTTGGAACAACAAAAGTGATGGTTTGGTGTGGTATATGGGGTACAACGATAGTAGGTCCATTCTTCATCAATGGAAACCTCAAGGCCACTGGATATTTGAAATTGCTACATGATGATGTGTTTCCCTCTTTATGCACTGAAGCTGGCACGCGTTCCCTGTTTTTCCTGCAAGATGGTGCACCACCACATTATGGGTGCCAGGTCCGAGCATTCCTAGATGAACAGTTTCCTGGAAAGTGGATTGGTCGTTGTGGGCCAGTTGAATGGCCCCAAGGTCTCCCGATCTGACCCCTTAGACTTTTATCTTTGGGGTCATCTGAAGGCAATTGTCTATGGTGTGAAGATACGAGATGTGCAGCACCTGAAACTACTGATACTGGATGCCTGTGCTGGCATTTCTCCTGCGGTGTTGCTATCAGTGTGTGAAGAGTGGGAGAAGAGGGTTGCATTGACAATCCAACACAATGGGCAGCACATTGAACACATTTTACAAGTGGTCAGAAACTTGTAAATAACTCATGAAAGAATAAAGTTACGTTGAAACCAAGCACACCATTGTTTTTCTTGTGACATTACCAATAAGTTTGATGTGTCACATGGCCCTCTTCCTATTGAAAAAACAAAAGTTGTATCCAAGATGGCCGACTTCTAAATGGCCACCATGGTCACCACCCATCTTGAGGAGTTTGCTCCCTCACATATACTAATGTGCCACAAACAGGACTTTAATATCACCAACCATTCCCGTTTTATTCAATTCAATTCAATTCAATTCAATTTTATTTATATAGCGCCAAATCACAACAAAAGTCGCCTCAAGGCGCTTTATATTGTACAGTAGATAGCACAATAATAAATACAGAGAAAAACCCAACAATCATATGACCCCCTATGAGCAAGCACTTTGGCGACAGTGGGAAGGAAAACTCCCTTTAACAGGAAGAAACCTCCGGCAGAACCAGGCTCAGGAGGGGCGGCCATCTGCTGCGACCGGTTGGGGTGAAAGAAGGAAAACAGGATGAAAGACATGCTGTGGAAGAGAGACAGAGATTAATAACAGATATGATTCGATGCAGAGAGGTCTATTAGCACATAGTGAGTGAGAAAGGTGACTGGAAAGGAAAAACTCAATGCATCATGGGAATCCCCGGCAGCCTACGTCTATTGCAGCATAACTAAGGGAGGATTCAGGGTCACCTGGTCCAGCCCTTATTACGCTGTATCCATATAAATGGCCCACCCTGTATATCAACTTTGATATCAGTACTTTTTAGATTTTTATCTTCACAGTTGCTAATTTATTGATCTTGTGCACTTATTTAAAAGAGCAACCATAATTTTTATATCGTTGCAGATTTCACACTGGCACTAATTAAAACATTTAAAATTCATGCATCCAATATGTTTAACACATTAGTATACAGCAGTATTTATCTTATGTACCAGTCATGCTCGTTTACATACTAGACCATCCGATAACACTTATCATAGCCAGTAATGAGGTAATATCTATTTAAAAAACCTGGGGGAAAATTATTAGTGAAATTCATTCTTAATTTTAGTTTATTTAGTGCTTTTGTGTTTTTTATCAAAGGGACTTTTGTGGGATCATTACGAGCATGTTTGTGGTGGTTACAGCTGGTATATCAAGTGAGCTCATTCACAGTGTTTAACGTATGTTAAAACATCCAAAAGGACTAGACTTTAAAAAGACTTTAAGTCATTTTTGACCTTAATAAGGCAACTGATGAATAAGCCCAGCTGCAATTCCTTCTGTGACTCAGTCTATGGATGTGGATAGGAGTCATTGTGCAGAAACAAAAAAAGGAATGTTGTTAGCAGTAGTCACCATACTTTAGTCTGCCATTAAGTAAAGTAGTTACTGAAAGGATGTAGCACTGAGAAGCACTGAGTAGTATAAGAGTACTGGTGTGGGATTGCATATGCATATCTTTAATATCATATCATTTTTGCAATCTTCAAATATCACAGTTGTTGTCAAAACTTTCAAATTGTGACACCCATATTAGATATAGATTCACACTGATAGAGAAATCCCAGATGTCATTCCCCTTTTTCAGCACCAACACAACCAGGGGTGATGGATTATTCTCACTAAAAATAGCTGCTGTTGATGAAAATGCTTTACATGAATGTGGCATTTTATGCTGGGAGGTATCTATGCGATCTCAGCCTGTCCCCATTAATTTCACATACAGATGTTCCTCGATGGCAGATGCAGCTTAATGGGTGGAGGAGTACGCTTCTGCCAGCCTGGCTAGATCTTACAATATCTAAAGGATCATTGTTTGCCCCAATTTTTAAGAGGAGAAGGTTTAGAGTGTGGAGTGGAACACCTAGACTAACACCAATATTAAACATTCCACTGTTTGGCTCATTTATATCAAATCATGCCCATTATCAAAAAAACTAAACAACAACAACAAAACCAGGAGGTGAAACATTTTTCTTTGTGACTTCAGTCATTTTTTCGCCCATTGTTACCATTTCAAAACTTTTATAAAAACCTTCTGATCTGGAAAGATGTTTCAATGTGCAATAGAAATAAAATGCACTTAATGATTTTGTTGGTCTCACTGACTTGACATCTTTATAAAAGCTTAATTCCAAAGCTGTGATCCAAAATCCAAAAGAGAAACTGGCTGTGTGTTGAACAAAGGCCAAATTTTAGGATGCAGAGAAAGAAATTAAAAACTAAAATCGCTCATTTTGTCATAATAAACTGATTCTTTCTGTGGCAAACTGGAGAATGAACACTATAACAGAGGCATTGTTAGTTTCATAAATAGGGATTCATTTTGTCAAAACATGCTTTTACAACAATAAAAACACAGCTGGATGGACCCTTGAAGGGGGAAATACACTTGCTGTCTTTTTTTCTGAGTCTCTCTAGAAAGAACAAGATAATTATTTACAGGGTGATGTTTTTCACCCTATTTGTGCTTAACACATTAAATTAGGTCAAATAACCCACTTTTTACATTTAACTTTATGTTGCTAATTAAATCACAGATTGTGAAGATGAAGGGATAAGAGACAAAATCCCCTTCTCGCCATTTCCCCCCTCCTGCAAACATTGATTATGCAAATGCAGCATAGCTTGTACAATATGATACAAAGTGTTTTTCCCCATCTGCAAAACGCATCTCTGCTCAAATACACCGATCAGACTACAAGGATTTGGTCAGTTTCACTTATTTTCTTTTGTTATTTAAGCTCTGTGGATCTGCACATTTGATTTTAAATGATTACATCTAAATGTCAATGGATGCTAAGTGTTTTGTGGCCATCTGTCTTTTTGTTTTTTGGACTGACCTCGAAAAGATTTAAATAAACCAGTCACAAAGTAAGGACACAAAGCAAGGATTGCTCTCCTAGATATAGGTGGAAATGCTTCCTTGATGACCATCCAAAGTAAAATACTTTAGTTTAAAAAAGAAAAAAAATCATATTCATGATGGCTTATAGCCCATAAAAATCAAAAGTTGAATAATTCTCATTGTTTGGATATTCCATTCTGACTTGAAGTTTCCACAGTCTGTGGTGATTTTGGGATGCCAGGTCATCTGCCAGTGTTGGTTTGAACACTGTTTTTTATCAAGTCCAAAGTCAGTAAAAATGTCTACCAGGAGAGTTTAGAGCAGGTAGTCCTATTATGGCTTGTGCATGTGGGAGGCCGGGAGTTTAACTGGAAATGGATGTTAATTAGGAAGCAACAGGATGAATATGCAGGATGTATGCAAACAGATACCGAAGCTCTCTGTGGCTTAAATATGCCTCAGCATCCATATATGTCTTTTTTTAAAGCGTTATTTACAAAAATAGTCCATGACACAGAAAAGATACAAACACACAAGACATTGTTGGCATAAAAATTAAACTGTGCATATATACATATATGATTGCTTAGCTAATTTTATGCCTTTTTCTAAGAATGGTTCAATTCACACACACTAAATCAAAACATTTATTCCAAGATTGAAATCTCTGTCCCAAATATGTTAGGACAGAGGGAAACGAGGACATCCGTAGGCCATGCTGAGTGCAGTTCTCTCAGGGTTTTTAATCATGCCACAAATCCACATGTAAGCAAAACAGGAAATAAAAGCTTGGCAGAATTTTTAGGTAAGATGCTTCATGTAGCACAGAGAGGAACCACTTGATATGTTAGTGTAAAGCTATTGTGAATACTGAAAAATATTCATACCTGTTTCCACTCTTTTCTTTCCAGTCATGTATAATGTCATATGATGCTCATGATAGTTTGTATCTATTTGTCAGCAACCAACTTTGCTTAACCACACACAATTTTTTAGCTAAATAACAAAATTTAATGAGGATAGTCAACCTTGCAGAAGTAAGATAAACCTACCAAGATCAGAAATGGCTATGACTTTGAAACATCAGGGATGAGCCTGCAGCAGTATAGCTCTGTGTCAGACCTGTAGCCTGAGTACTGTATTTCCATGGCCAGAGGAGAAACTCACCCCCCACCCTGTGTTTTGGCTGGCAGATGTTTTCTTACTCATGGGACCCGCCAATTCACATTCACTCCCTTCTGCCTTGGAGAGTAGAGTCCAAAATTAGACAGTATATCTTGGAAATCGACTCTATTTCTGTTTCTTCACACAAGCCGTTTTGTTTTCCCGACAAGTAGAAAATGCTCAAAATGTGGAGGGGAAAAAGGTTTTACTATTTTGTATACAACTTGGTGTACTATTTTATATAAAATACTAACTTGATGGATTTATTACCTTTGAAAAAAATATTTTAGATGTCTGTCAATAACTTACAGCTTAGCTTATAACCAGTGTTGGGACTAACGCGTTATTAAGTAACGCGTTACAGTAACTACGTTATTATTGTGGTAACGAGCACGGTAACTAGTTATTATGCCAAAACCAGGGCAGCGTTACTCGTTACTGGGATTTAGATAGGCTCGTTACTCCGTTTGCCGTGTGTGGTGGATATGGCGGAGCTTCCACAGATTCAATAACATTAGCAAGTGGTGGAGGCCAGCAGGTGGATGAAGGAAAAGGGAGGCAAGAGGAGAGACCCGAAGCGGCCGCCGGTCCCGCGTGTCAGGTGAACTGAACTTCAGGTAAGAAGTTATGACCTGCAGTCTATCTGAGTCAGATATAAACCAAGTTTAGGTGGAGTTTATTTTCGGTATGCTGACATTTTCGTACTGCGTGCTAGCTAGCATGATGGAGTTTCTATACAGCTGGGTGGGTGCTATGTTACTGATGTTGAACTTTATTTTGTTCATACGGTTAATTATTAGAGTTGCCAACCGTCCTGTAAAAAACAGAATCGTCTCGTATTCAGAGAAAATATTACGCGTTTCGTACTGAGGTGAAAAGGAACAGTTTGTCCCGGACTTCAGCTAGAATGGAAAAAGACACAAAGCTGAAGCTGCACAGCTGCCTCTTCTTCTCTCATTCTCTCCTGTTTCTACTTCAATCACGAAACTGATCAATGATCAGCTGATCGGCTTTTCTCTCTTGTTTATTTATCGCCCACTTTGCGCCAGAAAGAGGAAACCAGCGGATGTCGCGTTAAACAACAGCAGCACGTTTAAGCTTGATCAGCTGTTGTTAGAATTTATTTAATATTAATTTCTAGTATCAGCTGATGTTTGCTGGAGCCACAGCTGTAAAGCTGCTGGTCATGATATCGGTTTGGTTATCTGGTGAGAGGAAACATGCAGATGAAACCAGGAGATGTCCTTACTGAATCATCAGAGCTGAACAGGTGATGGAGAAACAGGTTTACCTTTTAGGTGACATGGATGAGTTGAAGGAAGTTATGAACTGTTTCTGAGAGACAAATAACACCAGGATCCTTTTCTACGTAGCTGACAGCTGGTAACTGTGCAGGGGCGGGTCTAGCAAAGTTATGCCAGGGGGCAGGTAGGGCATTAACAGGAAAGGGGACACAAAGAAATACTTTCTTATTCTCATTTAAAATGTCTAGCTTTTAAAAAATAATTATCTGAGTCTTACAACAAACAATTGATAGATTGATACATATATACCATCAGAACAGTGTACATCACTGTCACAACAGTGTTTATTTTCATTCAAAGGCTTTATGATTTTTCCTATAATGGTGGGCCGGTCTCTAGTCAAAATGCCCGGGACGATTGTTTTGTCCCAGTCCAGCTCTGTATGCAGCTCATCTGCAGTCTGGTGTTACCTACATCTTCCTATTCAGAAGGCAGAATTTCCGAGTTCTGAGTACAATCAAAAGCACCACGACTGCAGTTTTTGTGTTGGATGTAAAAAGCAGGCTAGAATCATGGCGGCGGTCAACGACGGTCCAGGCGTGGGATTTCTCTCGTGGAAATGTGCACATTATTTTTTCCTTTCTATTGGTAGGTGGCACAGGGCACATGTGGCAAGTAAGCAAGCTAGAAGACTGGCAGTCTGGCTGGGTATCCAGTTACGGAAGCAACACATTAACAAGAGAATTCTGAGTAAAACCAAAGTTACTTTCCCTAGTAACTAGTTACTTTGAAAGTAACGAGTAACTTGAAGTAACTGAGTTACTTTTTTAGAGAAGTAACTAGTAATGTAACTAAGTTACTAATTTAAAGTAACTTACCCAACACTGCTTATAACTAAAAATTGTGTTGTTAGACAATATTAAGCAACAAACTAAGATCACATTTTTATACGCAAACTCAAGAACACACTGAATTTCTGAACTCTTATTCTGTTCAGGTATGCAAGTCAATAACTGTAATATGACATTAAATCAAAAAATAATAATGCGATTTACTTTATTTTTCTTTCTTTTGTGAAACAGTAAATTTGAAAACTCATGGATACCAGCAATATGCTGTATCTTCACATTAAAAAATAGCCGCAATGAAGAGATATATATTCTAAACAGACAGACCCTGCAGACAGTAGCAAAAAAAAAAAAAGGGGGAGTAAGTGGGCAAAAAGAGAGAAAGATTGATACCGAGCCAAAACAGGAGGCACTATGCAAGACGACAGATTGGCCCAAACTCAGAGGATTTACTTTAACCAGGCAGAAAGTCTGTTTCCCATGGCCAGAGGGTTCTTCAGATGGCCGTCTATTTCAGCACAACCTTCATCTGCTGTTATTTCTAATGCATTATACTTGTTGCCTGTCCTACTTATATTTTTTTATATGTACAAGTGGGGGAGGGTATAACCATATTTTATCTGACTCAGCTGCTTAATCCAAGCATATTAGGAAATTGTTGTCTGTGGAAAGTTTATAGTGTCCTTACAATAGAGGACATGGAGCACCACTGAAACCTGCCCCTCTGCCATATATCAGCTTACACTTAGTGTCCTTGAGCAAGACATTGACTTGCCAGTGTGTCTAAAGGTACTGCTGGGGGAAAGTGACCAAATCTCTGGCCCCCTGTGAAGGGGCACAGTGATATAAATAACTTCAAAGAGGAAAGGGATCAAAATGAACTGCTTTGAAATTCTTAAAAAAGATAAAGAATGCAATATAAAGCCACATTTATTCAGAATTATTCACTTTATGAGCAGTTAGACACTCTTAATGATACAAAATGTAACAATTTGACAACATATCTCACACAAACCTACTGTATTATGGGTCATTTGGCTGGAAGCATTTTGGAGATCCTCAAGGACAGCTGGCTGAATGCAAATATTTTGGCAAACCAACAGGTCCCTCTGCTGCTGATCAAAAATCGAAATATTTAATAGATATTTGCATCCGGAGCAGCTGTGCCTTCAAGTACGTTGACATGCACTGGAAATTTTATAGGGAGGGAAGACTGGTTTTATAATGATGCAATAAACAGTTATAATTTAATTATACTGTCAAGGTACAAGCACACTTAAAGATAATTGATAGAGTTTGGTATAAAAAAAAGTCACTGCACATTGAACACATTGAACGTACACCAGATTTATTATGTTTTAAATGATGAAGGTATACTATTAGCTGGTGTAGCTTTGGCTGTTTGGATCTCTGGTCAGTAATAACTTGGTCAGCTAACAGGTGCCCATGGAGGGAAATGATGCACACACAGTTAGTAGATGGTGTTACTGTCTTTTCAGAGACGAGGACAGAGCAGCAAAACAGGCAGGACACAATGTTACGCCAGGTCAGCTGAAAAGTGAGCTCGCATTTGCTTTATAATGCTGAATGCTGCTATCAGCTAACGGGGCTGTGTAAGCACAAGAGATGAATTACACTCATTGAGGCACACACATTAAAAGAAAAACATGCAAGTACAATACACAACGCCTCATGTTACCATTAGTCATTTTTACAAGGCACTATAGCGAAGGGCACGCATACTTAAATGCATTTAACAAGTAATTACATGCAGCATTTAGTCAGGACCCTCGGTAGGAGAGAGTGCAAACACAATAAACCAGACTGACCTTTGAAAAGGTCAGAGTGCAAATAAAGGGTACGTTTGAATTACAGATCGTTAGATTGTTTCACACTCAGTTGACAGTGAAGAAGCGATACAATTAGAAAAAAAAAAAACAAAAAAAAACATCAAGGAGTTTTACTTTATTGGTATTGTCCATACTGCGTCTGATACTTTGTTTCTTGCAAGTCATATGCAACTTTATTCTCAAAATGTTATTAGTATAAAATAGCATTTTGACTTAAATCTCAATATTTCTGCTTTATTTTCAAAATGTTTAATAACAGCTTGATAACGAATAACGCTGGTTTGTAAAAAAGCCTCAAGCTTTCAGGGTTCAAGTACGCTTCCAAAGCTATTCAAATGTAGACTGGTTGATCTTTAGTATTCCTTTAAGCTCTCCTGAACTTTCTTATGAGACATAATATCATGGGTAACTCAATTTTCGTCAGGGATGAAGAAATAATGCTGATCTCACAAACACCTACACCTGTGCACATTAATTCAAACAATCTAGGCCTTCATCAAATGTACAATGAGCACAGGCTATGAATAGCACAGTCACAGCACCTTTCCGCAGGTGTATCGTGCATCTGGGTCTTGTTATTTTCCTCAGACACAAGAAAATTACAGGAACTATTTTCTTCATATGCATTTTCCAGCATTTCAACAACATATAGTTGCACATTATATTTGGTTAGTATTCCCAGGAAGAGATATTAAGTCATCCCCCTGTGTAAAAACATGCAGAATCACTAAAGTAAATTCAGTGATCCCCTTTGATGATTAACTAATGAGGTCAGATTGGAGTCTGGACTACATCTATAAATTTTGAAAAGTTTTAAATCAGTTTAAAACATGTGTAAAAGTTTGTGTGAAAACTTTAGAGATTCCCCACTGTGATTTTACCTTTGTGACTTTACCATGGCTAGTTCATTTATGCTTTTCCATTTTTTGACACTGACTGATATCAGCCAATTCCAGTCTAGCAGAAAGTCCAGATACACAGCTTGCTAACTTTGACATGCATTTCTCAAACCAGGATAAATTACAAAGGGAATGTCTGCACTTCTCGTAGGCTGTTATATCAGAAAAAATAAATCAGTTATTTTTTTTTATAAAAGGGCATAAAATACTCACATCTTTCACCATTGTTGTATGGTGTGTCATAAATCTCCAGTGTACCTGTGCAAATATTAACAGGACCAACCAGTGTGAACATGGTTTACTTTAAATCCATAAGTTGACAGTGCTATCTGTGAATTCCTGTTTCACCTAGTAACCACAGCCCTCTCATACATGACTCTCTTCCTTTATAGGCTGAAATGAAATGTTATTAAAGTTAGGAAATGCCAAATTTCTATAATTTCATGAAGTGAAGGTTAAAAACATAATAATATAATGTGTTACTCGCCTGTTAAATCTTGCCACAAATATTAAAGGGGTAAGGACAAAATGCTGTGGAAATAAGAGCATTTTATGAAATAGACACATTTTTTTCCAACAATGAAATAAAAATCAAAACAGATATATTCATATCTGTGACATTGAACTGAACATGAGGTTTCCCATTGAGCATGAAGGATTCACAACTAGGTCATCCTGCAGAGCAGCTGTGCAGAGCCTCTGCACACACAAGTCTTCATTAATGCAGGGTCAACAGTGCAGTAACCTTTTCCACAGAGTGAATGGAATATTGTCATCAGGGTCTTATAGCTGACTAAAATTGACCGAGGTCATACCCTAACAAAAGTCACTGGAGATGAACTCCTACACATTTTTTGAATGCCATGCAGCCAATAAATAAATAAATAAATGCGCAATTATAACAATGGTCATGCCCGCATCTCTCCGCTTCACAGATTTGCTGAAAGATCGTGTGAGGCGTTTCAACTCTGAAGGCCATCCAGAGCTACTGTCTAAATTAACAACTATGTAGCCACTGGTGTGACCTTATTTTAATTAAGGAGTTTTCAACTTAATAAATCAACATCTAACAGTGTAGGCTATATAACCAAATACACAATGTCCAACCTGGGTGGCAAAATTATAAAACGCTTGTATTATAACTTAAAAAAATAAACTTTTGTCGGTTTGAATTGCAAAAACAGATTTTTTTTTTTTTTGCCACTGATAGAAAGATGCTGTGAACACTGCAATTTGCAACACTGCAAATGGCCGTTGTCGCCATCAGATGAACAATGAAGAACATGGACAAAGAAAAGCTGACTGTATAATTTGATTGGTTTATCTATATTACTGCTTTCATTATTTGAGGCACCAGAAAATCAGTGGGTTTTATTAATCCTATTTAAGTCATGTTTGCTTAGTTGTGTCATCCGATAAAGCAAAATAAAGGATGTTACTTCAATAATCAATAAATCTTTGCTTAAATGAGGTGTATAAAATATTGCTCTGTCCAAATTTAGATGGTGAACAAAATCCTAAACTGGTGACCTACAAGTGAAAAACACATGTTTATCTTTTTGCAAGAAATACATGCTCATGTCAGAGATCTGACTTTCACCATGCAGAATTTAGTCTGTCTGCTCCTTCACTCCACAGCGGCTCTTTCATAATGTACAGATTACTTTAAAGTCGCCTGGTTGCTGGGTTGAAGCTGATACTAAGTGACAGCGTTATTTTTAAAGTCAATGCTATTTCTTTTAGGCAGTGATGCATTTAAACTAAAAAGAAAATATGAATTTAAAGTTAATGTTTCTTTCGCTCAAACTAATTTGAAATAAAATATTGATAATAGCAGTAGATGCTTAAGTTGTCGCTTATATGTTGGCCGTTTTCCCTCAACTAAGAAAGCCCATTTCTGTCTAACCCCGTGTTACAAGATGTTTTTCTCCATCTGAGTCGATGGTAATTAAACTCTGGAAATAGGTGTATATCTGTCAAGATTGCCACAAATAGCTTGCGTGTGCATGTGTGTGCAGGTTTCCCTGTTTATTTTGTAGCCTCCAATAAATCAATGATGTAACTGACATTTCCACTTGGATTCGTCAAAAGGTCCTCGTAAGGGTAACTGCTGAACAACTTCCAAAAATACACAACTCATTAAATAAGCAGTAGTGGCAGCATCAACAAGCAGAAGCACCAGATAAAACCAGCATTTGTGGATGAGAATACAAGGGTATATATTTTAGCCTGGAAATCTGCATGCAAGCAGTCATGGGATTGTGTGCAAAGATTTGTGAGCATGTGCTCTAACATTCATTTTTATGTGTGTGTTTGCAATCATGGAGTGATTCTCAGATGCTGCAACACTGGTTGAGATTCATTTGTCCTCGCTGCGACCCCCAAACTCGCCCCACATACAGTTACAACTTCCTTCCTGCAAAATCTCTGGAGTCTCCACTGAAGCACTTGAATAACTACATCATTAATAAAGATGAACACATTTGAAAGAAGTCAGATATGCATTCTGCTTTTTAGACAAGAGAATGAGATTTTAGACATCATCACATTATCACTTTGCTGTTTCACATTAAATGACGCACAATGTGAATTTTGGTCAATGGTGGTACACTGGATTTAGATTAATTGCCACATAAGACATATTGACTAGGGATGGAAACTGATAGGAATTCAGCAATTCCAATTTCATTATCAGCTTTGAGAGGCAATAAGCAGCATTTTAATGACATTGCATTCATGTAGTTTAATTGCATGCTGGGGGTCAAATCTTTGTTTGTGGGTTATTCACCACGTCAAAGCACTATTTCTTTTTTACATTTAACTGAAATAAATATGGGCTTTACGTGGCACATAGTGACAGACACTGTACTATTCCAGGCAGTCACACAAGTGCTTAATATGAAACATGAATAAATGACATGAAATGAGAGATGTTTTAATATCATCATCTGATATATTTTGTCATATATCACAGCCTTACTATCTCATAATTACCATTCAAAAATATAAACCTGAGGCTACAGCCCCACACATCAACACAAATTCCAATCATGATCTAGTGAATACAAAATTGTGTAAAAATAAAAAATGTGGAATATAGCAGTAGTAAATAAGTGAACATGGAAAAAAAGGAAGTGAATGTTTTTGTAATTTCAGATTTCTGGTGTAACCAATTTATTTAGGTATAACTCTTATTCATGGAATCTAGAAGGTGAAGGCAGAAGGTGATTGGGGCGGGGTCTGATTGGTGGCTCGGCTGTAGGGGTGGAGTAGAGCAGTGGTGTCAGGGAAGGCTGGTTTCTGCAGCCGGTGAGCATCATCTAATCATGCGTTCCCTATTTTAGCAGCGGCCGGACCGGAGAGGAGGAGACAGCTGCTGGAGCAGAGCATTGTACACTGCAAAGTGGACAACAATGCAACCAAAGCAAACAGTATGAATAAAATAAAACGAGAACACAGGCAATCGTGTTGTGTAGGGTCCTTTGGGTCTACAGTGATTTTTGACTGTGCATACATCAGCTTCTAAATTTGTATTTTTGCTTTCTTAGCAGGTGTCCAAATAATCTGGAGTACACGTTGCAAGGCATCAAATATATTCTCTCATCTTTAAAGTTGATGAATTCTTCCTAAAAAAAAAAAAAAAAAAAAACAATCCTAAAATTGTCAGTTTGGGGGGGGGAAAAAACGCACCACTACACCCCTTCCTGATAGGTTTCACTGACTGCACAGATATTGAAGCATTTTCCTGACATCTATAAATTACTGATGCATCAAAACAGTCAAATGAATCAATAGGCTAGCAGGGCTGGAGCTGGAAAAAGACCCCAATCTCCCCGGTTTACAGCAAAATAACAGCAAGAGGCAATTTTATGAGATCATCAATAATTCCAGGACAATAAGTCTGTATGGTTCAGATGTCAAATACAATTTCACAGCCAGTAATCTAACAAATACTACTATCTGTTACATTTTTTTCTCTACTGTACTTTCTGTACTGTTACTAGGAAATTAACCAGAAAATTAAAAGGTAGCTGTTGTTATCAGTTGTTTTGACTCAAGAACAAAAAAATTGTATATCTGCATGTTCCGTTTTTCTTTAGTGTTCTATAGTAATATACTTTTTTCTTCTTCTTTTGTCTGCATTTGGTGGAACTAATCTACAGCTTAATCAATAATGAAATCCCTACTCCCATGGTTAAATTAAATGTTTTCAATAGTTTCATTATAAACAATTAAAATAATAAAACCTCAAACATTCTTTATATACATCACTGTGCAAACATCTTGAGCTACCCCTCATTTCTTTATATTTTCCTTCCCTGGAGCAAGACTTGGAATTTTAACATGGTCTTGTTCACTGGGCTTTCTGAAGGTCTTTTAAAGGTTTTCTTTGGTCATTGGATGCTTTTTTGCTCACTGTCAGCTCGGTCCTTGTACCTGACCATTTTCAGAGGAAATTGATTTTTTAAAACCAGTTACCACAGACCTATGAATCATTCAAGAATAAAAAGACAACTAACTATGGATAAATGGTTGTATTTCAGTCAGAGGAACTCGGGATCTTATCAAAATTAATGGAATTTTGATGGAATAGAAAAGCATAATCAGATTTTCATCCATCATGCAATACCATCTGGGAAAAGTGGTAAGGACTTCACTTTTCAGGATATTAATGATTGCAGATAGAAAAACAAACAATGGCACATTATTGGTGATGGATTAGTCTCCCCACAGGCCAGACCTCAATATTAATGAAGAAGCGTGGCATCATCTTGACAGAGAACAGAACAAAAGGCAGCCATCATCCAAAGATGAGCTTTGAATGTCCTTCAAGAAGCCTGGATGACTACTCCAGTTCCAATTTAGTTCAGAGTGTGTTGAAGATAAATATGGTCATGACCAAACTCTATTTTTGACTTTCCAAAAGAATAATATCAGTTCAATGAATGTGTGTCTTCAAAGTAAGTCCGACCAGACATATGTCCAGTTCTCCTTCATCTGCTTAACTCAGCATGGAGTCTAATCCTGCAGCCAAAGAGCAGGCAGGCATGTGCAAGCTGGCCTGCAGGAGGCACAGAAGGTCAAAGGATTAAGAGAGAGCCTGAAAGACCACCAACAGGACAGACATTATGTACATGGTCAAAACAAAGAGAAGAAAAGGGTAAAAAGAGAGAGGACAGATTAATGCATGGAGGAGGTGGTCAGGTCTTGAAAAAGGATATTGGACCGAGCATGTAAAATATGTCTTTGATCAAGGTACTGGAAGGACAAAAGGCAGTCAAGTGGAAAGAGAAATGAATCTAATTTGACTTTGGGTTAAATAATGCGAGATGGGAAATGTTCTAGTTTTCTCTTTTGCACATATTGTGAGCTGACTGAAAGTTGGAACTTTTTCAATTCTTAGATCAGAGTAAATTTTCCCCCTTTCAAATGTAAAATACAAACTGTGGCTGTCCCCTTGAGGTCTTAAACTTGTAATGTCAGTATCAGTGTGATAATTCTGTGCATTATTAAACATGCAAACCTCAGCTTTCAAGTGATTTTAATAAACAGCCTTATGTTATTTAGAATGTAAATAGACTCTGAGACGTGTTATCTAGAAAAGACCTGGAAAGGCGGATTTGAGCAGATCAGACTTCTGGGACACGTTATTCGAAGGTCTCCAAAGAAACATTTGTTTGATTCACTTCCTCAAATGTTACGACTTTCCCCAAAACTCATGTATTTTCTGTGCTTAAGTCTTCAAGTTGTTACTATCTGTGTTAGAGTATGTATTTAGCGTTTCTCATTTACCTTGTTTTGAAAGTATCACACTCACTTTGGTGTTTTTCATTACCAATTTTTTTGCTCTTCCTTTAATATTCCTTGACATTGCCTGGGGAAATTAAATACAGTAGATGGCCTTGCCTGGTCGTTGAATTTCGTAAAAACATTGAGCGACTTTTATGGGCCTTGTATGCCACAAAACTAATTTCATGTCAGATCCTGAACTCAGATAATACAATGATCTGTTTAATGTAGACTGGCAAACTGTCAGGGTGTAACATGTCTCTCACCCAACAACTGTCAGTCCCAACTACTTACAACCTCAAGAAGATGGATAGATGGATGGCTAGATGGATATTTGATCTAACTTAACCCAGTTTAGATATAAAAGTGTAAAAATTAGACAGAAACTAAAAAAAAAACCAGACCTTGTTCTTATAGTATTATTACAGTGTGAGTGTTTTGACGGTTCTTCATGCCCTTTCTTTCTCAGTTCTCTTCTATTTTCATCCCATTGTCTTTTTTTTGCCTTCCACTAATAAATTAATGAACACAAATAAAATCTACTATTCTGACTAAAGGCTGTTGAGATATGTTGAATTAGTTAACTACACACAATTTCAATCATTTTATTTCTGTTTTTTGATCAATTTTGGATGAACTGTTTGAATTGTTTGAATACACATGTATGTATTAGCTACACTATTTTTTTCAATATGCTCTGATAAATTTTATTTGCATGCATTGTATGTATTTTGAAACAAATGTAAATGAGGCTGTTGGCTATTTGTACACACCAATAGGAAAATTAGTAGATGTAAATCTCTATCCATTTGTTATATGTGCCATATTTGGCTGCTATATTTTTGGCTTCATGTAACACCACAGTTAATATATTCTTGTGTGATTTCTATGGTAATAAAGAAAAGGATGCAAATATTGTACCATGGGGACAAGCAACCAAAGATATTCAGGGATAGGCAAAAGATATAAAAATAGAGTGAGAGGGAAAGACACAGAAGGGACAAAAAGAAGCAGAGCAGAATAATGGGATCGCAAATCACTCTCTAGATCAATTCCCTGCCCTCACGCAATCACTCATAGCAATTATGCATGCCGCCATGAGAGATCGACTGTCAAGGAGTTTAAAAAAAAAGGCAAAACAAAAGACACCTCTGCATTCCCTTAATTACAATTGTTCCCACCATCTCCACGGGTAAGTGGGTTCCCCCCTGTTCCATCTGTTTTTCTTTTTTTTCTTTAAAGCATCAATTGTATGTTCTTTAGCTTGCAATCACAATAGTCTCTCAGAGAGATAAAGAAGCTAATCCAGGTCTTTGAGGCCAGGATATATTTTTAGAGTGAAATGACAGTACTGCTCTTTTCCAGTTAAGAAATTCCTTTTCTCCTAGAAATTTTGTTTATATCAAACTAATCTACAAAATCTTTGAAAGAGAAGCTGCTTTCAGATTCGCACTGCATTGCTGGATTTTAGTAGATACTAGCAGGTGGAGTCATGAGAGAGCACTGATTTTGCCTTAACAACTCCCTAATAGACGCTCTGTGTAATGACCAGTTGAGCCCATATGAGAATAGCACAGGTAATTGTCTGGAAAATTTACAGAGAGCAAGTGGTGCACCCTACCAGTGCAACAGCTCATGCATATACAAAAATGAATATTTTCAATGCTGCAAGTACATTTGATGCAGACTATGACCTGCTGAGTGCTGCATGGAAGAAAGGGACAATGCCTGGACCTGATTTTAGTGATGTGTGGGAACAGCTCATATTTAAATGTAACTGCATAATGTTTAATTTAATGACAAATAGCTTTGCCATTTTGCATTTGCCAGAAAATTCAGGTGTTTTTTTTTATGGAAGATTTATTGAACCTTCTGTCGAATTAAAAAAGATATATTAAACATTATTTTGTATATATGAGTTGTAATTTCTCATAATTTATTGAGTTTTTATTTATTTAATTTATCATGTAATGCATCATATTTGCTACATTCTTCATTTCCTGTAATTTATTGCTTAAAAATGTATTTTTCAATTTATTGAGTCTATTCAGGGGGAATAAACTCATGTATCAAACATGACACACTAGCCGTTAAAGGGGTGCTGTTGGCTGTTGCTATGTGTTAAATTTGACAGTCGTAAGTCACAAGGTTTCCATATTTACTGATTCACATACAAATTGAGCTGTGAATCTGGTTCCACTTTTCTTGTTTATGAATCAAAGATATTTCTGAACCAAGAACCTCGATCCTCAAAAAATTGTGACACCAACAACTGACACTCCTTTAAATCTTTTTATTTGGCATTCTTTATATCACTATAATGCCAGTGGCAGTGTATCATTGAAATAGAAAAAGCCTGTTTCCCCCCTCAAAAAAATCAGAATTAAAATACTATCTTAGCAAGCATTTAACCATCAGTGCATAAAATAGCATTTGCACTGTATGCAAATATGTTATTGGTAAATCGATAAAACAGAACTAAAAAGATTTTCTTCAGTGTATTGTTTATCTGGGATAAATGTATACTACTGCGTTGCTAATCTGCATTTCAAGCTTATTGTTCCATTTTCCATTCTCTGTATTTTATGCAAAGCTGTACCAAGGCATTTAGAAGGCTTTATTTTTTATTGTAACATGACATGTAACATATGTTACAGATTGCATGTCTGATATGTACAATCTGAGATATAGTCTGAGACATACAGAGATTCAGACTGCATTCTTGGGCTTCCTGTGAAGCAATATAGCGTGCTATTAGACAGTTGAGCTCTTCTTCACTTTCTGCTGTAGAGTAATACGGCAAATGCCTTCTCTAGAGCTTTGTCCTCCTATCAGAAGAGAAACTATACAGTACTTTCTGTTACACAGCTTGTTTGTGTAACAACTCTCTGCCACAGTCTGATAACTGACTGTCAAAGGAGAAACTTCTTTGCAGAGGGCCCAGCATTAAGCACGAGCAAGACTGAAATGACAGGGGACAAGACTGGCGACTGATAAGAAAATGTTCACTTAAAAAACGCTAGGAAGGTGCAAAGCAATAACACAAAGTAAAGGTTGGGATACAGAAGAGAAGAATTACCAAGGTGTCACTGAAAAAGCCAATATCTTGCTTATAGCCACCATGTGCAAGTTGACATATAGCAGTTCATACTTGCAGTGTAATGTTAATTTGTGGTGTTTACAAAAATCCCAAACTCCACAGGATTAGGTGGCATTAAGTCAGTCATAAACTGCAGTTAATAACCCCAAAATGCATCATTTGAGGCTGAAGAGCACTCCCCAAAACACAAAATCACATTCTTCTTTTCTTTTCTGTTTGTGTTAATTTCTCACAGTGAATACAAACCAATATTTAGCTACAAGCTAACATCTACCTGCAGTCCATGGGCAGGGTCAGGGGAAAACAAGTGAAATAGAGTAAAAATCCAACAACAGTGACAAAAACAAACACGTATGCTTGTATTGTTCGGAAATTGTGGAACAGTGAGATGTTTTTCCCAATTTAGACACTGTACACTAAAGCAAAATGAAGAAAAAAGCTAAAGGTCTGCACATGTTATATACAACTAAAAGAACAGTGTCACTATATTCAGTCATTGTTAATAAAGGTTTTTCCTCTACCTCACCAAGTAGCTTTTGGTGTCTAAAGTTAACCAGTGACTAAAAACATGTTCTTACAAACATAATATAGCATCTTTCCAACCTCCCAATGCACACTAAAAGAGTACCGGTGTCTCTATATGGTTAATACTGACGACACTGATAGGCTACTGATGTTAAAGGACACAGTTTTATAACAGCGGCAGCAGAATGACAGTATTTATCTAGTTAGAGATGGCCAAACAAAGTTTAAAATTTTAATGAGATCCCAAAAGAATCATGATATGCTTTTTGTTATGGAGCCCCGTAAGTGTCATTGGATTCAAAAAGAGTGGCTTGGTGCATGGTAATGAATACTACAATCATGAACTAGGGGATAAGAAATGAGGCAGAAAGACAGTGTGGAAGTACGCGAGAATGTGTGGCACCTTTTCCTGTTGATTGATCAAGGTGTCTCAATCCTCTAAGCGGACACCAGCTTTAATGAACCTGAGGCAGTTGGGCAGAAGCGATTGCTGTAGAGCGATGATTACTGCTCAAACGCAGTCAGAGTCACCTCAGTGTAATGAGGAAGCCCATTACAACAGTCCACCGGGGTGGTGCTGCGGTGGTTGGCTAAAAGCCCCAATTTTTACATGTGAGAATTGTCTGTCCATTTCAGACTAGGCTGAGTCATGGAAGAAAAGTGAAGTTGGCCGGGTTTGTTGTATTTTTTTTTATTTTTTTTATTTTATGTAAGCCTGGGGCTCTGTGTGTGTGAGTGTGTAGCAAACTGATTATCCAGTGTTATTCTCTATAGTCCTTCTCTTCAATCTACAAATGTGCTTCAAATCCATCTTAGTGCTTCATAAAGCTTAGGTGCTTGTTCTGCGACAATATTTCAAAATGAAAGCAGGACTGTGTGTTCTGGATTTGTTTCAACCCGTCACAGCAGGGACCAGGGCAACTGATTAGATCAAAGAATAATTTTCACTGCCAGTATGTGCAGAATTTTCAGAAAATCACTGTTAAACAAGCTTTTGTGTTAACTTATAAGGGCCGTTGTAACTTTTGCCTCTCTGGTCATGTAGATGAATGTCTCTATCAGTGATGAATTTCATTTTGTTATTCAGAGAAGAACTCATGACCTTGACCTTACTGCACTTAAGCCTTTCCCCCTTATCTCTCTATATCTAGAGAAAACTCAATCTGGTCAGTCTCTGCTGTTTTTTTTTTGTTTTTTTTATCATTTACAAAGAAAAGCAAAAGGTGCTTTTTAGCTTCTTTAGCTTGCAGCATATTTTTGGTAAAATGGGATTACTATGTTTCTATTTCAGCCTGAGAGTAGGAGGTTTGCAGTAAGCTGAAAACCTTTATTCCCCCTGGGGCATTGCTTTATTTACTTTCTGGAAGAGCTGCAGGGAAACATTTGACTTGTTGTCACTTGGTATGAGAATTTTAGTTTGGTAGAGACTGCAGATGACATTTGCTAATAATCAGTATTTGTAATCAATATTTGTTTTTATATGTGTGTTTTATGCTTGTTATTTGCTGTGCATGTGTCTTGTATTTGCTGTTATTTAGTACAACTCGGATATATATAGTAAGAAAGAGAAACTTCTTCAAATGTTTTTGGAAAGGATGCAGCTTAAGTTTTGTATCGTATGGCGAACATTCTTCACAATTCATCTTTGAGAATGAGGTCAAAGTCCTTCTTTATGTGTTGTAACCTGAGCTGTGCTGTTCTATGTTTTAGTTGTTGCTGTGGTTTTATGTGCATCTTAGTGTATGTTACAGGAAGATGAGAGAGTGACCTCCCACACTGCATTGTTAACGTGAGATTGCAAAGTGCAGTCAGGAGCATTCAGCCGGAGGCAGTTTTCCTTCGCCAAAGAAACGAGAGACTTCAGCTAAAAGAGATTCAAACAAAGAGAAGGACAGGACCACAGTCCGGATCAGTCTGGGTTTCTGTAGTGGAGAGCTTTAGAACATGTCAAAGGGCTTGAAGTTGGGACTGGTGTGTGGTTTCAATTTTAGTTTCTTTTTTTGGTCATAGATGCTCTAGTGCATCTTAAAGTATAGAAAATTTGATCTTTTCAGTCATACATCTCTACACCGAAAGATTAAACTTGTACTTTATTTATCTTTCTGGGGATGCTGAATTGGGAGAGGTAGGCTTTAAGATTCTGCTTTTATCAGTTTTACAGTGTTTCCTGCCAAAAGTATTTTGTTCATCTTCTACTACAGCAGACATCACGGAGAAAAGACTGGGAAAAAAATTATATTTTATCGAGCTCTTAAACCTCCCTCAGCTCTTGACACTTTACGTATGTGGATCATCCCAGTGTTTCTTTATGGGGTCAGATATTGTCTGCATTTACCAACTTTGACTAACATAGAGTCTCTCAGGGAGATTTATGAGACTTGCAAATGTACTGTGGTATAGCCTAGTTAGAAAGAATACAATCCTGCTGTACTTGGCTAGTGTATTTAAAAAGATCAGATTTGTTCCGATTATTGATTTGATGCAGTAGGAACACTTTGATACACTTTAGTGTATCTACAGCACCAGTAAAAAGTCCTTTTTAACAGGAATGCTCAAAGTAAATCTAACTTAAGTAAAAGGTTACAGGTTATGTATGAGTTGGTAACCAAACGATGATTCCTCATGTGATCAACAGCTAATGTTGCAGTAGACACAATCTGAGCATGTCCTCTAGAGACACTGTCATTTACCAGAAGACAATTTACCCATTCCCGTAGATCTAAATGTTTCAGTTACTGTTCTTTGAAGCTCTTTCAATCACTGCCCCAACAATGAACCCTAATTTAAAGCCATGTAGACTTCTTCTTCTGGCTAATAGTCCTGCTAATACTTTTGCTACAAAAGCATAATTCAATGTTAGTCATTTAATTGCGCTCATGTGGAGGCATGTGTTCCTTTGCAAATTGTATTCAGTATTATTCCCTTCCTGCTTACTCATGCACACAGACACAATAGCAGCTAGCTACTAAGCAGGGCTAAGCTACTGACCGTATCACAGGTAAATTTTATAAACAAAAACCACCACACTCTTTTCCAGCTTCAAGTGAAAATTTATTGTAATTTTAAAAGTGTGTTCATGCATGAATAAAAAACACTCAGGAAAAAGCCTATGAAGTTTTTTTCCTTAATTAATAAGCATAGATTTTATTAAATAAATCTATATTTTAAATGATAGAATTAATTTAACTTTTTCAAAATATCCTTTCAATAAGTTCAGTAGGAACACATTTAATTTAAATTGTATTTGTTCTGTATGTTCTATGTATTAGTACTTGTTTTAGCATGTTATAAATTCCTTCTTTTGTCCTTCATATTACCTTCATAATACATGATTTCGTGGTCACCCCACTGCATGGATGGTGGAAAGGCTTATAGAACCTAAGGCCATGTAAATCGACTCTTTAGGCTTTGATACAACGCACAGTTCACCCATTTTCAACAAGCTGTTAGACCTTCTTCTCTGGACCTTGATCTCTTTCTACTTCTTCCCTTTGCTGTCACCATAAATCAATTTTTTTTTAAACTTTATCCTTACTGGAAGAAGGGTAAACAGTGACTCATCTTTCTTGAATCTTATGTGAACAAGTCCATGTGACTCTATCAGTGAGATAGCGGGCACATTCTCTAGTTGTAAGTTTATTTTATCAGTCAGGGGTGCTTTAGAAATGTTGCTTGTGTGCGTAAGTCATGGCATAAGTGAGGGCCATGAAACAAATATCTGTTTCCCTCTGCTTCCTGCCTCAGGGTGTTTACCTCCTAAACGTTGCACTACACCAGCAGAGCGTCCATCTTCACAATTCACGCTGTGCAGCCATATTTTTAAACCTGCAGCGTATTTAAAATTCCAGATAACAAATTTGTTGCTTTGCATAGAATCGCTACATGCCAAAAACCAAGACTATTTCAACTAGAGATCATGATATTAGCAACAGAAGGCTTGCTGGAGTGGAACAAGAATAGACACAAGACATGATACTGCCAGACTCCAATTAATTAGGTACATGTTTATTACATTTTTTGTATGTAAACAATATTTTAAATAGGTTAAAGTAACTAATACTGAAAATTTCTGCTCTAAGTAGAATTTAAAGCATGTTAAAGATTCCTAAATTGCACTCAACAATATGTGTCAGAGATTTGTATCTGATAGCTGGTGGTTTGAAATCTTAAAATATCTTCCAGGTGTCCCTCAAGGATAGAATTCATGAATACATTTGTGGATTTATGCCTCATTTCTACATTAAAATATTATTCTAATTGTTTTTGCAAAATGAAACTTGAAATATTCACCTGTGTAAGTTTTCTATACCAAGATCAGCTTTTTTCTATTCCTGCTTTGTGGGCCCGTCTTCTCCCTTCAAGTAAAGCCAAATAGGAAAAAATAAATAAACCAATAAAAAATAAAACCAAATGTATTTTTTATGCTGCCTTAAATCATTATGCAAAGTGAAAGTCAAACATCAAAAGGAAGTGGCATTAACCAAAACACAAAACTTAGTTCTAATGATCTTCATCTTTAGAGTCTTTTTTGCAGTTGAGCAACAATGGCCATATCCCAGCAAACATGCCTTGGTGGACCCAAAGTGGGTAGCTGTGGGTGAATTGTGGGACTTTTTGAACAATTACCCCACACAGGCTCCAAGTGGATGTGCCAACAAAGGAACAACAACAGTTATTGCCCTTTGGGGGCCCTTTGGGTTTGCCTACTGAAACCCAGGGGGGGCCCATGTAGGCTGGCCAATATGTCAATGGGAATGATCACAGTTTCGCCCTTTTGAGAGTTGCCCCAGAACCTACAGTAGCTTTACCTCTCAGGACCAACATCACAATTTTCTGTGGGCAACCCACATAGAAAACACATACACGGGCCACAATGGGCAAAACTGCTATGGGTCTGTGTAGGCACACATAACAAGGAATTTGGAATTTGTTATGGAAGTGGAAGTTAATCTGGATCCTGTTGACATATTGCAAAAGAACTCAAGAAGTGAATGTTTTTAGGCCATATTCCATTTTCTAACTTAGATTAACTTGTTTGATAGGATCTGAGTTTTGTTTTTCTGTTTTAAATATATTTAAATATTAAATATGTGGCACTACTAGCTGTGGCAGCCCTTTGTGAATAAGAGAGTAGCTGAAAGGGGGTTTTTTTTCTTATTTTTGTTTAAACAAAATTCTGGTCCATGGTCTTTACAGTACCATTTGGTAGTGTTAATGTGCCAACACCCCTAATGTGGGATACCCGAGGCCCCTGCACAGTGGGCAGTGGGTCACCTATCGTGGGTCCGCTCTCTACTTAGTGTGGGTAGCCCACAGTCCACCCCAATGCATGCCAAAGTCAGACAATCACTGACAACACAGTTCTACTGCAAAAACACGATGATCAGAAATATCTGTGTTAACCTCAGTGAAAGAAATCTATAAGCACCAGTAAGCTGCAAACACTGAGAGCTTAGCCATGGGAATGACTAAAGTTGTCACCACATATACTCATTACTCCCTCTGCAAAGAGAAGGGAATATGAATGAATATAACTCAGAAGATGAAGCTAACTGGGTCCAAAAACCCAGCATTAAATCATTTAGCAACACAGCAAAAACATCATTACTGTAGATGCTGCAAAAGAAAGGTGAGCTGCTAAAAAGTCTGCAAGATGCCTCCAGCAATGTACAGTGTGTCATTGTGAGCATCTAGCACTGCAATACTGAGGTGTGGTGCTATCAGGACTTTCTATTTGCCATATACAGTGTGACAAACTAAATACAGTTACGTCAAATGTTAAATCAAACAGATGCAATATTTGTTTAATTGAACATTTTTTGACATTTTGAGCTTTTTTAAAGTTGGTTAATTTAAAAATCCATCACAAGAAAAGCTGAGTCAGATCCCGGTGACTTTCTCACTAATAAGCAAATGTAATAAAATGTGTATCTGATTTACAGCATATTACTCTCTGCTGGTCGCTTTCCTCTCGGTGTCTACAGAAAAAGAAATGTGTGGCAATGCCTGTTCATATCTGACATTTTCTTTTATGTTATAATGTTGACAGCAGATCCGCACTGTGGTGCATGGATTGTCTGAGTACTCATGACTTGTTGTGGCGTTGAACAATGTCAGTAGGTTTTATTGCACATGACAGCCGAAAAATGGGACTGTGATATAAGGTGTGTACATGCAGATGTCTTAAATTACTCAGTGAGGGTCACAGTATTACCTGATACTTTTTCAAGACTCCAGATGTAATAATATCACATGTAATTTGCATCTTTTAATTGAATACAAAGAAACCTCAGAGTAAATAAAATAATTTTTGGTCTCCGTTATGTCAGTTTCTGTGCCGTCGGAGAGAGGAGAGGCTGCCAGGCAGAAGCCAAGTGAGCAAAGTGAGTAAAAGGAGATGCCAGCATGTGGTGAGATGACGAAGGGGGGAAGGGACGTTGCTATGAATATAACTCAACAGACACAGAATACAGTACTGAGTGTGCAGAAATTTGGACTTGCAATAAAAAAAATTGTTATTTTTTTATATTGTTTGCTTGGAGGTTTTGGCTCTTTTGTAATAGAAATTGACAAATGGAGGAGATTTATACAGTCTTGCGAAAAACTAAGTGCAGGATATGATTCAATATCTTGTACTGAATGAACAATTTTTAGCAGTTATATCTTGAAATAATCTTTTTTCTGTACAACCTTTATCAGTCTCTCACATTGCTATGGAGGAATTTTGGCTCACTCGTCTTTAATATATTGCTTCAGTTCATTGAAGTTTGCAGGCATTCATTTATGCACAGTTTTCTCAAGGTCCTATGGCATTTCAGTTGGGTTGAGGTCTGGATTTTGCGATTGATTTTTTTTCTTTTTTAGTCATTCTGCTGGAAATTTGCTGGCGTGCTTCTGTTTATTGTCTAATTGCATGAACCCAATTTCGGCCAAGCTTTAGCTGTTGGACAGATTACCCACTACTTTGGTATACAAAGGAGTTCAAGCTTGTCTCTGACTGCTAGGTGCCCAGTTTTTGTGGCTACAAGGTACAAAACTTGACCGTTTGTTTCACCAAACATGGTGCTGTGCGTTATGGTCATTGATCCAGAAGTCTTGTGATTTGTACAGATGCAACATTACAAAATTAAGTCGTGCTGCCATGTTCCTTTTATAGAGAAGAGTCTTTCTTCTGGCAATCCTTCCAAACAAATCATGCTTGGTTAACAAATGCATTTCTTTTGAACTTTTGGTGTTTTTCTACATGAAAATAAAAACCTATTATTCCTTTTTAGTTGAAGCAAGACTTTGAGTTTATATACATGAAGAATTTCTGGTTAGCTGCTCTCTGTTATCTTTTTACTGTCTCAGAATATTATGCAGACACAAGCCTTTATGAAAAATACTGTTTGATATGTTTTTGGCTCTTAGAGTAGAGAACAAATTTTGATTATTAAAGAAAGACAGGCCACTGCTTCAGTGTGTGAAGACTCTCAAACAGGAGCTAACTTCTGGTTATGCTGCCGATTTATCTGCATTAGATACTGTTGGTGTAAATTGCAGTTTTGTTGCTGTACCCTCTTGGTTAATGTTTAGTATATGCATAATGAATCTTTCTGATTTAATTCTGCAGAGAATTTCCATATATTTTCTTTTCCCTGCATTGTTTTAGAAGCTTTTCTTTAAACCAGCCTTGTCATATCGATTTAAAAACAAAGTAGGTTCTTGCTGCTCATGCTGTTTTTTTTTTTCTTTTCCAGTTTCTTTTCCCTTTCATATGAAAAATGTTTTACTAACTTGTGTTGTTCTCTGAATGCTCAGACTGTAAATCATTATTTATCTCTCTGTCTTGGACAACAACAAAACAGTTTTTGCTGAGTCAGTCCCACAACTTCTAATGTTCATTACTCTCATTTTTGTTCCTGCCAAAAACTAAAATTTAATATTTTTTACCTCACTAAAAGCAGCCTCGCCGGAAACTCAAGCTGACTTTAAAACATTTTGCAGTGGTATTCACATCCACATTTTTCCACTCATTATCAGATGAGCTATAGATAAACATTTACATTAATGGAAATGTATTTGTGGAGCTTTCCTTTTACAAAACCTGAGAATCAGTGGTGTATGAAGCTGAGGCAAATGGCTTTTTGAAGGAGTCTTACTTTGCATAAAGGCCTTTACATATGAGACTAATTGTTTGGTATTCATTCACTTTCTGACCTTTAGTTTATCACCCTCGGATTTCTTTTCTGCATGTTATGCTTAGCTTACTGTTTGCTGAGTGGGAACTTCCCACCAAATATCAATCTTTTTACTCTTTTTTAAAATAAATCTGTTGCTATCTACACATGACACAATTTGAATGCAGATTTTTTTGTATTTACAGTCAGCAGCTAAATTTGTATACATAAATAAAACATGCCTGTAAGAGAGCAACGTTGTGGCAGAGAATGACACATAGTGACTGCATTGACACTGAATTTACAGAACATTTGCTTGATTTGATTACTTTTGGCCCACTGAATAAAATATAGAGCAGACTAAGTGGAGAAGTAAAATTTATTAGCCTTGCATAAGAGCACTTCTGGTGGGCACTCTCCTACCTTTAATTATTTCAGTCCAGCAAACAATAACAAAATCAAAAGAAAAAAACAATCTGCTTGTTTGGGAAAAAACAAATGCTAAGCATCATAGATGCAAATATTAAAGGTTATATAGTACTGTTCAAAAGTCTTGTGCCACTCCTCATTTATGCATATTGTGCTTCCAAGGGGCCAGACTTTTTTGCAACACTTCTACCCCTTTTCTATTAGTGCCTACTCAGGTCGGCTCAGAACAGCTCATCTCTGTTTTTATAGTTTTCCATTAGGTGGTAGTACCTAGTACCAGGTACCTTTTTAGTACCTACTCTGCCGGGGTTTCAAGTGATCTGACACTAAAATGTAACGTCAACAGACTGTCACCAACTGGTTAGTCAGTGGCGTCACTCAATGGGTCATGAGAGCGTCTCCTTTACAAAAAATTTTAAAAAATGCAATTTTTGAAACCTGGCAACAAAGGAAATGGCTACACAAAAAAACCCAACACCGTGGTCCCTGAGTCTGACAAAAAGCCATACACCAAGCAGCAGGTATACCATCGCCTCGACGTCCTCCATTGTTGTGACGTTAGTGTTGCATACAAATGACATCACAGGACGTTCGACAACATTGCTATAACGACACCACACACATTATGTGATACTTGATTGCAATGGAAAACAATCGAAACCAAGTCCAGTCGAGTAGGTACGAGTAAAAAAGGGCTATAAAAGTGGTCTTTAGCAATAGTTCTCCAGGCTTTCTGAATGTCTATATAAAACCTCAGTCTTTAACCTCCAAGCTCAGGTCTTCTCCCACAGGCCTGGGAGCTTGAGGGTTCAATGTTCCGGGCAGAGATCCTTGATGTCGTTCTTGGGATCTGCTGCAGCTGTTTGCCCAGTTTGAGCTCCTCTCTCAGCCCTCTCAAGCTTCTTCTGTTCCTTCTTCCTGATGTTGTTTCACTTGGTATAGCTAAATCTATCACTATGGTTCCTGGTTCATCAACATGTGAAAAGTATATTAAACTTAATGTACCTGAACTAAAAAATAAGCAGAATGGACCTTTTCAGAATCATGTATTATGTGTACATTATTCTGATGTTGCACCAGGAGATGATTTAATTACCTATACACTGGTTGGTACCTGTATAATAATAATGTAATAGTAAATATATATTTTTGAATCTGCAAAATAGAAAAAAAGGTCACTAAAGCTTTAAAATAAATGATGCAGCTTTCAAAGTTTAGGATGGCATCCAAAAAATACTGGAGTATAGCACAGCACAAGTCAGACAAATGTAAAAATGCCATGTGTTTACCAGTGTCATTAGAGGGATCCGTGTTGGAAGTGTGGGTGTCTGGGCATGGCAAGATGCAGCGTGTTGCGGAGCATAAACTAAATGAAACCAACAAAATAGCATGTAGACACCAACAGGCATGAGCCAGAATGAAAGAAAGCAGAAACAGCTACGCTGGACTGGCTTTTACCTTCCTGGTGTGCACCAAATCAGCTGATTACTGCAGCTGAGCTTTTTCCTCGTACCTTCAGGGATGCCAGATTAGTCAGCACTGTTTAAACATTACCACCGCCCAGCAGTTAGGCAGGGGCTGCTGCAAGCCCCCTGCAAACTAATATCTCACCTGACATATGCACAAAACATAATCAGTCAAAGATATTCATAAGTAAATAATAAAAGTAATACATCACATTTGTCTTATATAGTCAAACTGCAATGTCTCTATCATCAATAAACCAGGTACCTGCCAGGGTGAGGATTTTCAAGCCAATTCATTTTGCAATTAGCCACCTGTTCAGAGGCGATAATGTGAGCAATGTTTGTAATTTTTCTGTTTTTCATAATTTCTGTCAGTTTACTTATCCAAAAAAAGAAAGCAAAATGTATGTAGCCATTTTTTTTTTTATTATCTCAGTGGCCTTTTGCACAGAGTGCATTTACCACAGATGAAGTCAGGGAAATACAATGATGATATACTGAGTGCCTATTTCACTGCAGGACTGAAGACAGCTGAATTTTAGTTAAGTGCATTTAACCTCCTAGGACCTGCCGTCCACATATGTGGACATCACATTTTGCGTTATTTAGACCAAAATACTCAATTTTGCTCTACATGGGCCTGATATCCACTTACGAGGACATTATACTGCTACTGTTCTATCAAATTTTTAAATGAATATCCTCATTTGTGGCTCTCATTTTTCTTAAAAACAAAAATAAGGTAAAAAAAAAAAAAAAATCTGGAAATTCTTTGTTTTTACATTCATTGGGCCCCAATATGCCCAAATATCCAAGAGAAATTAAAAATGCATGTCGTGGAAGAGTTCGGGTCTTAGGAGGTTAATTTAGATTAGACATATTGGAGTAATTATTGATAGTCACATCTTCTATCTTCATGTGTTCAATTAATATATAGTCATTAGAGAACAACAGTGATAAGGATTCATTATCTATCTGCTGCTCTTTATGACACAGGAGCAGAAATAGTTTTGCTGTTTAGTTTTAGAGTCCTTATCGAAGTCATAAGTGCAGTATCTTATTTTATTGTAATACTTTACAATAGCAGCGAAACATACGAGAAATCTAATTGACTGCCAAGACAAATAGCGGTGACAAAATTAGCTATTAGTCCTCTAACTTTTTTTGCAGAATACAATGTCTCTATTCAGTAAGTAAAAAGTTTTCACTGACTGAGACTGATGAACAAATATCAGATCTTCTAAGAGTCACATGTTGAGAGTTGGCTTACATTTGCACCCTACAAGTCAGCATTGTGACTTCATCTATCACAGACTAAGAAATATAATCTCATTCTCAAATTGTGTTTACATGATATAACTATATTCAGTAAATCAGTTTCTGCTATGTTTTCACAACATGTCAGTAAATGCTGTGTCCTATTATAGAATGAAAAACCGTGAATATGCAGATGGTCCGTTATAATGACTTGCAGACTCACGTGACTCATGGCTTCTACTAAAGGCCAATTGTGAGCATAAATATTCATGCATGCCTGCACATTCACACCCATATTTCACAAGTATGACTCCCTACACATGCACATACAGTCTACTGCATTCAAGCATGTACAATAATGGTTGGTTTATCCATGAATTTCCCAGCCTCTTAAAAACATATTCTTGACTGTACTTCCTGTTTTTACCAAACTGAGCGTCTTATCTATCCTCCCAGATAAAATGTCTCTTGTTGCCAAACTTCCCAATATGTGTCGGTGCAAATCAGGGTGATTGTGGTTAAACTCAAAGCAAGTGTGGATATGCATGATGGTGCTCTTGAATATAAAATACTGGATATAAGATACACTGATAAAAGAACTGCCAGTGAGTAATAGGCTACATCTTTTATCAGAGTGTAACTATGTATGGATTGCAATAAATGCTTAAAACATAATTACTTTGGCACATGCATACATACACCATTTTGCCCAGAGGATGTTTCTGACCATGTGAGCTATTGTAGCATGTGTTATAATTAGCTAATACACTTTCTACATATAGTTGCTAAAAAATAAGACTGTTGTCAATGTCTGTATTTTGGCAAGTTAAAATTATCATCTCAAAATGTTATCATCTCAAAAACCGCTGGGTAATTAAGCCCAGCAGTTCAAAGCCCTGCTGGGCTTAATTACAGCCTGATGGAGCAGCCAGGATTGCTGTAAATATAGTCCTATTTGCAAACTATGTCTGAAAATCATGGAAGAGACTCTTTAAAAAATATGAATCCCATTTGACCACGTCTTGCCAGACGGAAAATTACAGTCCCTTGAGATTTTACGCATATCTGTGGGTAATATTTTCAATTAATGACATGGTGATAGACGGTACAGCGGTGGTCGAAATTATCAACTATTTTGTGGAGAGGGATTTTTCAGTAAAAATGCAAATGTTGCACGATGCTGGCCCCACTCCAAGCAGTTGTTTCTTGTGGATTCACTGACTTCACAGCCAAAAATTCTAAACAATAATGAATTTTTAGCTGTGAAGTCAGTCAGTAATTTACAAAGAGTAAAATGCATAGACTGGGAGTTAGAGTTGATAAGAGCTGTCTCGTTAAACCCTGTCTGACTTCACATTCACATTTCTGGCTTCTTAACTTGTTTTGTCTTCTGCTTTTTGTTAGAAATGTAATTGCTGCCTGGGTTATGTTCTCTGGCAATATTTCTTTTTCGCGGCAACAAAACATTGGCAGAGCTGCTCATCTTTGATTGTGGGCATACGTGTTAAGGACCTTCACAGTAACGTAACGCATTACAGTTAAAATTATGTTCTTACTCACATTACAAAGGTTCTTCGGTTATTTGCATGGCATGTAGGCAAGTGAAAAACCCAGACTGATTTTAAAGCTGAGTGTATGCCAACCCTGTCCCAGCAGCAAACCCTAGCATGCTATCCTTAACTTGTAATTATGGGACAATGCATTTCAAGTCATTTTATGGAATAATGTGAAAGTAATGTAATGAGTAGTGCAACTAATTACTTCCTCAAGTGAGTAATTAAGAAGCGTAATCCACTACTTTTAAGAAAAGTAACAAGTAATATATAACGCAAAACTTTTTTTTTTCAACTCCAATGCTGCCTGCCTCGTACTTTAAGTCCCTAATTAGTTTTGTTGTTGTTGTTTTTATATGTGATAGCTCTTTATACAAACAAAATAATAATGAAAATGGTATGTGTCACTGATTGACCTTTTTGTGAAGCGGCATTTATTATAAATTATTATAAATGTATTTTAGGCAAACCCAGTGGTGGTCAGTGTGAGGAATACAAACCATCTGGTGTCTCTAAGAGAACTGCAAAAACCTTTGCTCGAGGCATGGTCTCCAATGGTTGACCTTCAGCTAAAAATATGTGTGTGTTAAATGCTCCTGATTCTCTCTGACCACCCAGCTCTTAAGCCACCTGTGACCCATGTAAACTGTTGTACTTAGCTGGGCACCAGATGTCCTGTAAGCAATGTTGAAAATAAGAAAATAATAGGCAGACTCACAGAGACCGTTTACTTTATATTAACATTACACACACATTATATAAAGAGTTTTCTGGGAGAAAATGTTTTTTCATGTCAGAGGTTAGTTGAGAATGGCCAAACTACTTTGAGCAGAAAGGAGACCAACAGTATGCAACCACAGATTGCAAAAGAGCATCTCCGAACATACAGCTCATTAAACCTTGTAGCAGATGAGCTACATTCAATTCAATTCAAATTTATTCATATAGCACCAATTCACAACAATAGCTGAGTTAAGGCAGTCTTTAATTGAAGACAAAGACCCTACAATATTATCCCCAAGAAAAAGGCAAAAGTGAGAAGGAAAAAGTCCTTTTTAACAGCAGGATAACACTAGCAGAACCAAGCTCAGACAAAGGAATCATCTGCTGCAACCAGCTGGGGAGTTAAGGGAAAGAGGAAAAAAAAAAAAAAGGTACAACATAGGGAGGCAGGAGAAGGACAACAGAAGATTGGAAAAAGACGTTTCCTGGCCTGATAATTCTTGATATCTGATGTTACGTTCAAATTGCTGGGCCAGAATTTGGTGTACCATATTTTTCGGACTATAACATGTACTTAAAATCCTTTAATTTTCTCAAAAATCAACAGCGTGCCTTATGTATGAATTCTGGATGTGCTTACTGACCTTGAACGGATTTTATGTGGTACACAGCGCTCAAAAATCTGTCAAAAAATGTTTTAGTATGACTTTGGTAAGTGTTACGGCCCTAGCTGGGCCTCCTGAAACTGCCCTTGTGTGGGCGTGGTGTTTTTCTCCGCCTCCTCCTCTCTTGCCACTCCCACCTCCTGTTTCTCTCACTCTCCTCTCTCCCCAGGACACAGCTGCTCTTGGTTACCCTCGTTTGCCACCTGAAACCAGTCAGCAATCACCTCTGAGGCTATTTAAGCTGCGGATGAGCTGTGAGCAGGGTGGCTTTCTCTGGTGTCTCTGCTTTGTGTTCTTGGTGTGTGGTTATCCTGCCTGAAGTGTGGAGTGGTGGAAGCAGTATAGCTGCTTACGTGAGTAGTGTGGGCTTGTGGGCCTCGGCAGCAGTAAGCTAGCTGCTGCTAGTGACAGGGCGAGCTTGTGGGCCCCTGGAAGTGCCTCCTCGTGGTGTGGAGTTTTTGTTTGATTGAGTGTTCTTTGTTGTTGTAACCTTTGTTTTCCTTTTTCCAAGGGTTATTGGTAGAACGGCGTTGCCGGCTCTTTATGTTAAGGTTATTTATAATAAAGACTATTTTATTTACTAAAAACACCTGTCTGTTTTCCTTTCATTCTGTTCTGGACCCATTTGTTACTGGTCCCCTCACTCGCACGCCTAGACCCCTTCGGGGGGGCGTAACAGTAAGCTACGAAGCCGCTCCGCTTGATGGATTCTCGCATTACGGCTACCGTAGTCAGGAGCCTCGCAGAGTAATCTGGGTCCTAAATTCCATCCATTTCAGGTCCCAAAGTCAAACGAACACTGCGGCATCACTGAGAGCTAAAAGCTGTCTAAATTCTTTCATCTTTAATAAAATTATCAGCGTTGCTGCTTTACCAGGTGCAACAATTAAGTTTAACATCAGGCATCCATGAAAACTTAATTCATTAAATTTAACCGAGTTAGAAGTTAGCAGGAAGTTAGCTCGCTAGTTTCCACCTAAACATGATATACCATGTTTTGACTAACAGATTTATGAAAAAATTAAAACGTACAGCTCTGCTATCACTTCCAACATAAATGAAGACAGAAAACTAAACAGCAGTGACTTGTGCTACGTGATCGCTAGCGGCACAGCTATGTTAGCATAACATAAAGACAGTGAAGCTGGAGGATGAACCCTAACTTTTTTCCACTCGATAAAAGTTAACACGAGGGTTCCCCTGATGGTTACGGACAAATGCAATCACATGGCAGGATGCTGTAAATGGGCCAAACTTCAGGAGAACAACTGAGATAATCCATCCACAATACGAGGTTAGTCATTAATTTACTGCAACAACATGGAATAGAGCAGCTGCAAGAGAATTCAGCATTAATGAATCAATGATACGGAAGTGGAGGAAGCAAGAAGAATGAGCTGAGTAAAGTTGACTTATCTGACTGTTTTGTTTAGCTTAATGCACCTTATGTATGAAAACAGACCCATTCATAGACAGTGCGCCTTATAATCCGGAGCGCCTTATGAAAAATACGGAAAATAAAATGAAAGGATGGCTCTATCCTGCTTTGCATCAACAGCTCCAGCTGATGTTGGTATAATGGTTTGGATATATTTTCTGGTCACAATTTGGCCTATTAATATCAAATAAGCATTGCTTAAATACTATGGCCTACCCAGGTATTGTAGCTGACCACGTTCGTTCCTTTGTGACCACAGCGCAGCCATTTACTGATGGCGTCTCACAAACATACACACAAGAACACCTGGAAGCTGTCCAGCACTATCACTTTTATTTACAGGCACTGCGTTGCTCCACAGGAGAATTTGTCTGAACTGGGTTGAGCTTGTTTGAGTAGGAGCGTTATTACATAAGCACCTGTACAGTTTCTACTTGTCACTAAAGTAGCGGCAAAGTCCCTTACCACGGCACAGAGAGCGAAAAGATAGACTTAACCTTCCACAAAGCCAAAAAGATGTTTTAAGCTGTAGCAGCAGTGGTAATATTTTCACACTTTATGTGTCGAGATAATAAGAATATGTTAAAAGTCTAAAGTGTAAAAAAAAAAATGTCTAAACATGCCTTTGGCTTAGTTGAGTTTTAAAATAATGATAAAGGATGTAGCCTTCCTATCACATGACACCTGGGATAGGCTCCAGTCCCAACTGTGACCCTTGGATAAGCTGAATAAAATGGATGGATGGATGGATGGGATAGTAATGCTAAAAATCACAATTATATTAAAATACTCACATATCTACTTTTTAAAATGTTTGTCTATTTGAGTAACTATATAATATCTCGCTACATAATAGGGATTGGCATGTATTTGTTTGTGCACATTCATGGAATATGTGTTCTAATATAGCGTCAGAGAAAACACAGATGAAGATAAAGCACCACTCTCTCTTTCTCCCTCTGTCTTGCTTGCTTTCTCCACCTCTGTCTGTCTGTGGTTCAGCCTACCAGCACAGACTGTGTGACCAGCGACAATGAACTTTAACATGTGCTGACAGCTAATCAATAGCAAATAGTGTTTTTTAGCTTTTAGGAAGAACTATTTATAACAGACTGAGCCATCACTCTCCAAACCAAATCAGATATTTCCATGGGATGGACCAAATGCTGCACAGCCACGTTTCACGAGAGCGTGTAGATGCAGATATATTTGCCTGGCATGATCAGAATATATATTAGTTTTTTTTTTTGTTGATGTTATTTTTGGCCTATGTAAGGGACTGTTAAAATCATCTAGAAGCTTGCTCTGTTTTTTATTCAGCCATTTATATTTTTCATGAATTTCATTGCTGAATTTTCATTACTGTCTCCTATCTCAGACAGCTGGGTAGCTAAGCAGTATTTAAGGAAATGTTCAGTTTTTGTCCTTGCCTTTAAATTTAGATATGATAATGAGAAGCTATGATAAATCAAAGTCTGTAAAATCCATCCCACATTGACTCTGCTTTTTGCGTCCATTCATGCAGCCCTATTCCTCTGGAAAAATATAAATGCGCATGTGTATGTGGGTGGACATCCCATGAAGACAGATATGTCAGGAGCAGAGTAATAATACTATTTTGATGCAAGGAGACAATCTACTGATTGAGAGAGAGAGAGAGAGAATTACCTCAGTCCCACATCGTCAACATCCCTCCCTCTCTCTCTCTAGACTTCTCCCTCACACAAATGCACGCATACTTAACACCCCACTCTTTCTCGCTCCATCACTCCCCTTCCTCCTCTTCTACTTCTCACCCCTACTTTAAGTCGTTTCCACTCTGTTAATTTCCCCCTGCAGTACTTCCCTTGCTCCCTCTTCGTCTCTACCAACCACTGTTGTGGCAGCTGTCATGTCACCTCGTTTCACTAAAGAAGTGACTCTTTATAATTACCAGGTGGACTAAGTCAGAAATCTTATACGTGTTGACATTAATGCTGATGAGGAGTGACATTTGTTTGTAGCACCAGCCTGCGTATATCTGAGCCATCCACTCAGCCTTACGAAGAACCAGTCGATTTGTCGATCGATTAGCCTGAGAGTAATCCAGGTTCTGGGACAAATGGTGGAAAACGTTTTATTCTGTGCCCAGTCAGCCAGGCGCTACAAGCCTGGCATCAGCCAATCAACCAGCAATTTAAATCCCAACTGAATAGTGCTGTCTAACTGCTGTCAGCATCAGCCGGTTAACCAGCAAACAGAAAATCTCATTCACTAATCTCACAGGAAATATGTTGCACAATAGAATGTCAAACACATGCAAGTTAACTGTGCTAGATGCCATTCTGTCCAGAAGTGGCACAGCAATTTTTCTTAATCCATCAGCCAATTCAACCTGTCCACAACTTATAGTGTAGCCAGGAAAGTCCCAAAGAAATTGTTAATTCTCTACTTCTGTCTCTCTGCATCTACATGTATGATGAACTCAGTGTCGTCACATGAGACACGTAGCAGCAGAAAACAACTTCAGTGTGAAAGGCAGCGTGTTAACTCTTGTTTCTTTTTTTCATTATGATGTACTGTTGCCTTAAATTTGTAGTCTGTGTACAACAAAGGAAATGCAAGCATTTTTAAATAGTCCCTCTGCATCTTGTGTACTTTTGCAACATCAACCACAAAATCACTGAATTAAGTAAGACACTTCCTTTTTCAACCACCCGTCAGGCAGGAAATTTGTTACCCAGACATTCAGTCATGCAGTACTAGCCAGTCAGCCGACCAGCCAAACGTCATCCAGCCATCCAGTCATCATCTCTGCTGCCTGCCCATTAAACTGGGTCAGTATTAACAAGACCCACGCCGCTGCTGCGAGAGCTCCAGCCCCTGAAGCTGACTCCCTGTGACAGGGCTACGTTACATAAGGAAAACGCGGAGACTGTGGAGCCAGCGAGGCATCTCTGATGGATTTGTTTGTTTGCAGAGTGTCTCTGGTTCAAGATGCCTCTGCAGTTTAGGCAGTTCACCAGCACATTTAAAAGGGCGGCCGCAGAGAAAACATCCATGGAGATAAATGCCGCGCTGTTGTGTCAGAGCGAACATTAAGCAGCTCTTTTTGAAAATAATGAATACAGCACAACAGCTTTTACAGAGCCTTAGTGAACTTACATTTTCTCTGAAGATATTTTTAGCCATGTTGGCTCTACTGTGGGCAGTTTCTGCCTTTGAGGTTACTAAATATGAGAATGGTGATCTGGATTTGGAGGTTGAAATGAAATTCTATAGAGACATTAATGATCCCCAGAGGATGTTTAGTAAAGACTCTGCTGATCTACTTTTTCACTGTGGCAGCAGTGTTTAAAACGATTCTATGGCATTTTCTAAAGGTCTCCATAGGCTTACCCACTAAAATCAGAAATATTAAGCTGAATATGTCTTCCACTAAGAAATATATTAACATATACTAAATGGTTTAGCACATATTATTATACAGACAATTATTTTCCCCAAAGGCAGAGTCCTCATTAGTTTGTTGTTCTCCTAAACCACATCACAAGGCTGATATTCCTGATTCTGAGTGAAGTAAACAACAGTAACAAACAAATAAAACAAAGTTTTAAAAATAGCAACTGAAAGTGTAATTATCCTATATGCCTACTATAAGGTGTCTTGAAAGATGATCTCAATACAAAACCTATAAAAGCCATATGAGATTAAAGCATCTTTGTGTGCAGATGCAGAAGCTTGCTAGAGGCTAAACTTCCACTCGAGTGTTAACCACCACAGTAAGGATTCCTGCATGTTAAATTCATAGTAGGCTGACACGAAGTGCAAGCATTTAAACCTCTTGAGCGTATGATACTAAACATCTGTGTTAAAAATAGTTAAAAATTAAATTGTATAAGTAATCCTTCAGTGTATAACTGCATACATAAAAATGTTATAATACATGGACTTAGATGCTGACTCTCTATTATTAAAAGCACTGAGCAGTGTGTGTTTAAAATGTATATGCTAGATCACATGAAGACAAATCTAATTAACTCTAATTCTGACATCTTTTCTTCAGTATATTCTTTATCTTTGGTCATCAGTTACATGACTAAAGAAATCTTACCGCTTTCATTTTTGTGCCTGTGTTCCAGAAGCTATCTTAAAATAGCTGTTTGATTTGTTGTATCTACACAGGTCTCTGAACCTACTGCTGAACCAGCACCTGAAACTGTCCCCATCATTACTACCTTGTCAGCAGCTCCTTTAATAGTGTCTGCAGCCATTACAAAAGAACACAACAGAGATACAGCCATGTAAGAGTCTGCCATCACAGTATCCATGACAATGAAACTTTATGTTTTGTACTTTATATAGAAAAGTGTGGACTTGCATGGTTAACAAAACTAAAGACAGCAAAGCAGAGGTGCTGCTGGAGGGACTGCCATTAGGAAAACAAATATAGATTGCAGTGCAGCAATATTCAAAGAAAATCTGCGTGGGGAGTGCCAGGAAAACACATGAAACAACAGATATAAAAATATTATTTCATTGCATAAATATATGGAAAGGGAAGAATTACATTTTAAAGAAGGAATCCACCATAAAGTGGCTGCAAAAGGCGAAGACCTATGGGAGGAAATCAACCTTAAACCCATCCTAAATATAGCGCTGATGTGTGATGATAATGCCTGAGCTGCTGTGGCAGAGCCTAAGGCCCCTCTGCCTCCATGAACTCTCTCACTGGTCCTGAGACCTTTCTCCTCTGTTCTATAAAAAACCCCAAATACACACAATGGACACACAGAGACACAGGCCAATGGAGATTTATGAATTTGCTATGAGCATTGCATCCATGCACATGTATTATTAAGCACAAGCATACTGTAATGCCACTACCACAACAACACAATTGAAATAATAAGGGAATATATTCAAACACTCTCAACACTCACATAAGTCAGAGATACAGATGTTTCACTTTAGATATTTCACAAAAATATCCCACGTAAATACAAAATGCAGGTTTTTAATGATGGTTTCATTTACTGAGGAAAAAAGTCAGATGACCGAATCACCTTAGCTGGCTCCTTTTTGATGTGAGGACCAGCGGCTGTACTCTGAGCCACTCTTGGAGGGCTGAACTCCTCACCATATCTCAACCACCCTCCAGAGAAAGCTCATTCAGAAATCTCATTTTTTCAGTCACTATCAAAAAACCTATCAGGACTGTAGGTGAGGGTAAGGATGCTGATTGACCGGTAAATCAACAGCTTTGCTTTCATTCTCAGCTCTCTGTACCACCAGTACAGCGTCCCTCCGTCTCTGTCCGCTGATCTCCCGCTTCGCTCATCCCTTACTCGTGAATAAGATCCCAAGATACTTGAACTCCTCCACTTGGGACAGCATCTCATCACTGACCTGGAGTAGGCAGTCAGATGGCATGACTCTCCCACATCATTCCCACATTTAAATTAATAGGCAGTCATTATAGCAAAGAATGAGTCTGTTGGTTTGTTAGTTAACTTGGTACATTTGTTTCACTGCACTTCATGACACTACACTGTATTGTAAATGATAACACATTTGGTTTACATTGTTTTGTTACTGAGTTATTTGGCTTGCAATAATCATTTTTCCCTTCTTTTTGGAGCTACCTGTCTGCTGCTGCAGTCCTTCCTGGTTTAAGTAAAACAGAAGGCTTTGGGTCAGATGGTTTAAATGCAGAAGCCTACCAAATGAACTGAACTATGACTGCATGGGGGAGAACAGTGAGAATGAATGTGGTTTCTCTGTATTAAGTTTACTTGTTGTTCCTGTGGTTTTCACCTTTGAATTTAATATTATTTAGTCCCCTAGTGATTAGATTGATTAGGTTTTTAATCTTAATTTTAATTTTAATAGTAAGTTTAATTGGCCGCTTGGTTTTGTACAGATACACACATCTTTGAGGCAAATCTCCTATAATGACTTATTTACACATCATCATTTACCTATTTACATCTAGATTAAACATATTTATTTATCTATTTGTTTATTTATTTTTTAAATGTACACATGTTGTTTCATAAGACAGTAGGTAGACAGGCTATTTTGATGCGAAAAAAATATTTTCAGTACACAGATTAAACACTAGTGTATGTATTTTTTTCCCTTTCAATGTGTATTTTCTCTTTGGTTTGATATTGAAAAACAAAACAAACTTGAATGTTATAAAAAGAAACCTCTAAGTAAAATATCTGAGGGACATGTACTCACAGCCACCAGCATGCAGTCTGAAATATGAACAGCTGGTTGTTACTTTCTTTATCAGACAAATTTGAGCCTTAAAGGATAAAAGCATAATAGCTACAAAATGAAATACACACAGACAAATATAATGCATTTTTATCTTTATTTTTTTAGTATTATAGTGTGATAAATGAAACAAATTTGAGTGGAGGGTGGACTTGTGTTTCTGCACTGGAAGGAGCTTCTACAAATCATATTTTAATCAATAAAACAACTCAATGAAAACCACTTTACTTGTCTTACAAACAGATGTTTGTACCAGGTGTTTACACAGATAAATCTAACTGATCATGTTGAAAATGTAAAAATCAATAAGATCATGTGCTGCATATTTCAGACTTAAAAAAGGCTTCCACTATAGATAAATACTAGTAAGTCTTATTTTGATTGTTGCATCCTGCTAGTTCGCTACTCCGGTTTAAAGTGTATTCTGCATTCTTATATTAGTTTGAGAATACACTAAAGCAGCAAAATGATCTTTTTATATAAAGCTGTGGTGTTCATTGCATCTCTAAATCTGAAGCTGATTTCTGTTACACCCACAGTGAACATGAGATTCAGTTCATACTGTATAAGATTCTGAACTAAAGGCACACTGAAAATTTCATGTTGCACATGAGCATTTGGAAAGCTTAAATTTGCTGGAATGTTAAAAGAATTCCCAAATAAAAACACAGCATCAGATAATAAGAGAGAGACTGGAAAATGTATGTAAAAGCGATATTTCAAAAACATGGAAAACAAAAGTCTCTCAGTTGAACTACCCTGTTGTAAAGCCTTTGGGCCGTTTCCCTTGAATGGTTTTGATGTGTTTTGGTGGATGACTGCCAAGCCGAAAGATAACTGCCATTGAACCAAACAAGCTCCTGATGTGTGACAGGGGAGGCCAAGCGGAAACAAACAACGCATCAAGTACAAACCTCTGACTTAAAAATAACTCACTTGGACTTATTATTTCAGTTCTACTCACTTAAAAAGGCAAAGATAGTGATTTCACCAGTAATATAAAGCCAATGAAAGATAAATATATTAAAGATAATTATATCTATGATAACATATACTTTAAATTAAACTAATGCCTGCCATTCCAGAGGTTAGATTAGCTCCAAAAAAAAAAAAAAGTTTAGCTCTCAAGTGGGCTTGTCCCACATCTAATAGATATCACATAAACTGCTGAGTACTCCCACTTCAATTATCACATAGCACATACTTTGACTTGGCACGAACGCCTGGAGTGTGTATTGTTGTGACTTCCTCCTATCCACCGAATAACTGTCAACACACATCTCTGTCAGGAAAAAAAAGTCCAGATTCAGTGCATTTCCATTCTGTGCTGCCGTGGCTAGCAGAGAGAGATTATGACGGCGCATCACTTCAGGGGAGGGTGATCAGCCAATCAGACTATAACCTGAGTGATCGTGTTATGCTGTATGCATCTGCTCATGTGCATGAGCAGCTGTGCTGTAACCCTGTGTGCACTGTGGGCTGACCTTGGAGTCTCCCTATGCTGGCACTCAGGATGTGACTCCACAAATAACTAGTGCCAACCATTGATTACCACTAGCACACAATGCTGCACAATACAGCAGAGAAAAAGGACAGGGACAGAGATATTGGCTGCACAGTTAACAGTTATTTCCCCATCTCTCTGTGTGACTGTCTTTCTCTCTCTGGCCATGCGCTTTGCTGCACTTTCCATTACTCGCAGGCATAGCAAATACAATATTGGTTGGTCAGTCAGTCGCACACTATCAGGTTGTTTGAGCAGCACTGTCAGAAGGCATTTAAAAGCCACGCTTGGACCAGTGGATCTGAACAAAAGATGTTAGTGAGCTCTATTGAGCTTTATCTTCTCTGTAGCTAGCTGCCCTTCTCCAAAGACAGTGTCTTAATCAGGAAAGATGGAGGGTAAAGGAATTAACTCGTTGCAGAAACAAGACTTAAATCTTTGCAGTTCAGCTGATTTCATTAGTGTCCTAGATCTCAGCCTACTGGCTCTCTGTGGCCATGTGAGGTCATATAGATGAATATTAAGCAACCAGCCAAACTTATATAATTTATAATCTTTTACTACTAACCTACAATCCTTAGATTTATATTTAAGCTCTTGCTGGCAGTCATTCCAAGGTCCCCTGCAATGTTTACAGACACGTCCTCCCTAATTTCAGGAAGGCAGGCATGGCTGTAATGGAAAGTGACACTATCTAGCCAGCACTCTTACTTGCTGGAGGGCATTTTAAAGCTGTGGCTGTGGCCGTAGCCACCAAGATGAAAGTCCTGAAACCAAAATGCCTGATTACTTTCACATGTAAGCAAGGAGCTGCATGGTTACCAGTATGCTCGAGTGTTCTTTTCATTCTCAAGAGACTGGCAGCAAAAGATATGGTGACTGTGGGTACTGTTAGATATTAAGGGAGAGAGTACGGTACCATGTTTGAACTACTAAAAGCAGTTTTGCTATTGAGCCCAATAGGATTCTAATGTCACAGCTATCAGTCTACAAAAGGGACGACAAAGTTTAAAATCCCTTTCTATAATCATTTACTCAAACGCACTTGGTGTATGGGGAAATTTTAGTATTTGTTTTTGTCCGTGTTACTCTCTCTGATGGTACAATAATGCTTTTTGTATGGCTAGAGAGAGCAAATAATGATTTAAAATTTTTTTTCTTCAAGTAAACTATTTGGACTTGGATTGAATTATTTGAATATATACTCTCGAATATATGCTCTGATATATATATATATATATATATATATATATATATATATATATATATATATATATATATATATATATATGTATATATACACTCTCCATACATCCGTTTATATCATCCAGTCTTACAACATAGTTAGTAGGGAATGCTCAGACTGACAATAGAACTGTGGAAGATTGTTGTTTTTGCACAGCGGGAATCTCCAGATATGGAAGAAAACCATTTACAACATTATGTGGCAACACTGGCTGAGCAAATACAATCACAAAGTAGAAGACCTTGTAGCTTTTAAAGCTCTGCAGTGTTCTGACATCTGAAAAGCCTCATGGATTATTTATTCAAATGGGACTTCCTGACAAGGGCATGGGTTTGGTTTTAACATTGACAGGAACACTGTTTTAGTCAAATACCAATATACATAGTAGTGTATGAACACGCTGTCTGTCTCCCACAAAGAGACATAGACACAAACACACACACAAACACACACAGTACTATAAAAACATTTCTTTATTTTAAGAATTTGGTAACGTGCCCGAAACAGCAATTGTAGGTTGCCACATTATCTAGTCAAGTCCTCCCCTTTCCCTTTCCAGATCCAATAGTCATCACAAAAATAGGCAAGCATTTTCAGAAAGCACACAAACACAACAACTTGCATAGACTATGGATGCGGACAGACTCTTAAGAATATTAGAGATGATGAAGTTACTGAGTTGGTAGCTGGGGCGAAAAACAGGGTACACCCTGGAGAGGTCACCAGTCTGATGCAGGGCTAACACAGACAGACATCCAACCATTCACACCAATGGACAACTTAGAATCACCAATTAACCTAAGCCCACTAACTGCATCTTTTTGGACTGTGGGAGGAAGCTGGATTACCCGGAGAGAACCCACACAGACACGGTGCAACCATGCAAACTCCACACGGAAAGGCCCCGGCTAGATGAGGGAGTCAAACTCAGGAGCTTCTTACTGGATTTAACTCATTAAATTTATGTTCAAAACTACACCCATTATTCTAATACATGCTGCTGTTTCTTTTTGAACTCATTGCAGAAAACTACCAAACCAAGCTGCCAGTTAAGAACTGCTCTACAACACGGAGACAAATACTTGGATGAATTTCCATTCAGCTCAGCTACATATATTACATTGTGGGAGGAAACCAGCATATCTGATGGGAACTCAGAGATACAGCCAGAACAAAAAAGGCTTCTTTGTCTCCTCACTTTGCTATTGTTGGTAGACTCTGAAAATATTCAGCATTATGTAAATGAGAGCAGGATTATATTGTTCTCAGAGAGAGTGATGAATGGTATTTTATTTGAATGCAGTCAAGACAACAAACCAGGCAAAGCCCACACCATTTATAATAAAATCATCTTTCTGTTGCCACTTTACAGCAAAATTTAATCCATTTTTTCAATTTCCATTTTATTTTTAAGCAGGAGAACGAAAGTGTGGCGAGCCCGCGGAGAAGAAAACACCATAGAAAAAATACTGACTTTACATTCAGTATGGTTAATTTCTTGAAAGCAGAAGGTGCTGTTCTGTCTAATTTAAACTGATCCTTACTTATTTACTCAAAGTAATTAAGCACATATTTGCTGAAGAGCTTTCCTTTCACAGGGAAGAAATAATCCCTACAAACACCACATGAAACAGCCCCCAATTCCCACTGATGACTTTAAATGCAAGAAAGTTGAGGAAAGATGGGTTTTTGACTGATACCAGTGGAAAGGAAACAAACTGGTAGAAAAACAAGGAAGGCCTTAAGTAGATGGACAGTATAGATTGGGAGACTCGACAGTTATGATAGACGTGGATATGACACAGTACAACCAGTTTCTTGTGCTGAACTGTTGCTGTTTTAATAATAGGAGACATTTTCGCAGTGAGGTTGTCCGGTTAGGTTGATGCTCAACCAAACTGCAGCCCTGAGGTAAACTACACCAAATGACCAAACATCTTTTATGCACTTCTAAAATTTGCAGCTAAAATTTTCCAGTTTGTTGTTTCTCCAAACCACACTGAAGACTCCTCTTTCTGTACTTATATTTAAATAAAATCATTTCTGTTATGGTGATAAGAAAAGTAGAATTGTTTGTGTCTGTGTGCGCACTGATGAGGGCACTCTTGAGAAATTAATTCAGCCTAAAAATGCACAAAGTCAGAAGTGTCATTTAGATACTTTTCAGCCTTTTTGCTTTTCTATTTTTATTCAGATAATAAGCACAAAAACTCACAACACAACTCATCTTGAAAAATTCTGAAATAACTCAAGTTTTACAAGCAATGTGCTTGATTTCTATATCAATTTTAAAATTGTAAGAGTAATGAAAAAAAATAATGAAAGTTTTCAACTAAGATTGTATATCAATATTCATGTTAACCTGCAGAGGGTAAGAAATGAATCCAATGTGGCGAAACTGACATTTAGAGGATTGCTGATTTACGGCAACAACACCACACCGTGATGGAGCCCTCTGAAACAAATGAAAAAGAGCCAGCTGTGACCCTCTTATAAACTAGAATGAGCACGTAATTGAGCTGTCAACCCATAGCTACTCTGTTTTGTTGGGTGAGACATGAAAAATGTCTGAGTAACACCTTAGCAAAGTCTTTTTCCTCGTGTAGATTGACGTTTAAAACATTAACTAAAGACACGAGATTTCATTTTACAGTATTGCTTAATCATTATGTAAATACCACTGAATGTCAGCAAAGCATAATCACAAAAAAAAAGGTTGTATTGGTACAGTTAGTAAAGAAATGACTCACAATATGGAAAACCCCCATTCATCTTGTTATTTTTAAAACAAGCTCCCCTCAGGGACAAGGCAAGAAAAGGAACGAGACATTACACATACTACAAGTGCAATATGACTGTGGAAGACACCGTGCAGGCTTTTATCATGCATGAGAGAAAACCACAAGCCACTATACGTTTAGCAAATATTTCTCCTCTCAAAGATGCTGGCGATCAGGCGTAGGGAGGGATACAGAGGAGGGTGGGTTATATGGATAAAGGGATGTGCGGAGGATAATTAAAGGACACGCTATATTAAATATGTAACATATTTATAAAACAAGAATGAACATGAGAGGGTAGAAATAAGGTCCTCTGGGCTTTCAAGGATAAAGAAGTGTGAAATTCACCATATGGAGTGAATAATAGGGCACTGCATTGGTTCTTTTGAGGATTCATAAGTTGTATGAAGTTTGATAAACAGAAAAAATAAAATAATTACATCCATATTCTCAACTTTTTGCATAAGTACTTTTCACAGAATTTGGGCATCTTGGAGAATTTGCCACATTTCTTCAGTAGCTGCAGGCTGCCTTAGTTTTATTTATATGCTCGCAATTACTACTAATAATGATATTAGGAGACTTTCTTTTGTAAAGTAAAGCCCTTAGAATGTTGTAAAGACAAACCCAAGTGAGTGATTCCCTTTTTGAGGAACAATTACTTGGGGCATAAAGAAGGAGACATTTTTTTTCCTTTCAACAAGAAGAAACCGGAGTGCAGAACTGGAGTGCAGCTATATGGGGTCAAGGGAAGACAATGAGTGACAACAAAAGTCATAGAGGAGCTACAAACCATACAAACAGAGTTGTTAGAAAGGCCAGTTACTGCAGATTAGAAATGTGTAGAGCTGGATGCAGCTACAAAGAGAAAGGCTAGCTAGGACGAGAGAGAAGATGCACAAAGAGTGACAGGGAAGAGAGGAGAGGAGAGACATGCAGAGCATCATGGGAGGTCTCCTAGCAGCATGGGCCTATGGCAGCACATGCTATTTTTAAACTGAAGCCTAATCTTAAAAATAAATAGGGTCGCTGCCTCTGGAAATATATCATAGTGGAATCCCCTACATAATTTTACTACAGCATTTTTTAATATTTTTCTCCACATTGTGTTTTGCCCATTATTGCAAATGAAGACCAAAGAGTTTTTAGAAAAGTCAATGATGATGTCTAATTAAATAATAATGAATACAATGCATTATGAATTCAACGTAGTGTTGATTTCATGTAGCTTCCTATCAACTACATATCACCCACTGAAATTACTATGTTTGTTCTAATCACTAAATTGCGAACAAGTAGTCTGACTTGTTCTAAGTATTTGAAGATGTGCTAGCATTAGTGCTAACTGAGTTATATATAACTTATAACAGAAACTTCCTAGGTTAGGGTTAGACTTCTTTTGTGAGGGTGACAGCTGGAGGGAAACTACAGAGAAAGACTGCAACTCCTGGTCTTGACTCTGTATTGTCATAGTTTAGGATTTCAAATTAACCATCAATTTCTCGTTTGTTGCTCTTCTATTACATGCCCATGCTACATTATTGTTTGACAAACAAATATTTAGTCACATTGAGGAGAAATAAAAGGGTGGCACATGTTGTTTATATGCCAAAAATGAGTTATTGATGCTAGGAAAAATGATGAAATTGTGATATCTGATATAAATAAGAACCTTCATGGGCTTAAGACATGGCCTTAGTTGCTCAGCTCCTGATTATCTAGGAGGAGTTTGTGGACAGAGATTTCGTCTATTATAAGATGAGAGCACCATTGTAAAAAATGGTTCATGCAGTCTCTTCCAATTAGATCAACTTATTTGCCTGTATTTTTTAAATGTATCTATGCAGTCAGGATCAATGCATGCCTTCTTCACAGCCATCAATGGAGAGCATGATGCATGACTTTACATGTCATCACTGTTAAAAGCAGAAGTAGACAGAAAACTTGATGTTAATGAACTACAGTTCATAATTGGATAAAATCACCACCAAAGTGAATAACAGTTAACATTCAGTATTGCCTGCTCTAACCCAGTGATGCATTTAATAACCACAGCATCTGAATGACTTTTGGATCACGATGGTCACTTTCTCATACTGTTTCCTGTTGAGCCTTGAGTCCACCACTGCTTGCTCAGCTGTCGGCCTAACTGCTCATGTTCATTAGGTTGGTTTATAACATTGACTTTATCACTGTTTTACTGCAAGAAATCTGTGGCAAATCTTTGCTTTTGATATAATGCTTTTCAACCTTTCACTGGGTTCTTGACAATAACACAGAAGTATGTCACACTCAAAATAGCCTCAATGCAAAAATATCTAGAGTATTTTTTCCAAATCCCCAAACCATGGAGAATACTCCCTGGCCTTATATTTAATATATGATGGGTGTAACTAGGCCAAAAGCAATGGCAAATTGTTTCTTCATTTTAATATCGCTAGAACACGAGAACAGAAGACAATGTGAGAAAGTTGTGAAAAATCAAATTTAATGATATAGGGGTCTCACATGATGATGTGTTCAGAGATAAATATTTATACACTAAATAGAATAAGAAAGTTGACGTGTTGCCATCAAGTTCCAAAAGACTTTCCTGTAAAAACTCTGTTCAGTCATCTAAATTCCCTCATGAAGAAGCTTATGCACAGACTTCGTGTCCCTGCAAGGCAAGTAAATCTGCAAGGATTAATCTCAGATTGAGATCTGTCACTCAGTCTCTTCACTCAGGAAGCCGAAACGCCGGGTGTGTTTGGTCAGCCTTATTTTATGACTCATTTGTATTCAGAACCACCACATCCTCTAGTCTTCTCAGGTAAAATGCCATATTCATGGAGAAGCTACTTATAAATAACATTTGTGATATTCGAGAGCTGTATCATTTCCAGGATGGCCTGAGGATAGGAGAAGAGTTAGCACTCAAACTCAAAGCCTTTACTTTCAATAGAGGTCATACGAAGAATGAGTCCAAAACAGGCAAACAAATTAAGGAAGAGATGGTAAAAAAAACATCCCAATGCTGCAAAGTAATACACAGTCTGGAAAAGGAAAAAAGGACATTTGTGAGCATATATAAAAGGTGGGCTAGAATTAAAAACCTGGGACTTGTGCTTTTACTTGAAGGAAGAAAACTAAATTGACAATGAATGTATTTTAAAATAAAATGAAAACAGTCACAATTATAATGATGACTAATGGGTATAAACCGATAGTTGTGACCACCATGCACAAGCTTAACAAAGGCATTACGTTTCTTGAGAAAAATATTATTATTAATAATAATTATTTATTTATTTAGCTTCATTGTTCTTTTATCAATATTTTAAAGTGACAACACTATGTCACCGTTAGGTCCTGAGGAGCACCTTCAGGACTAGTTTCAGTGCTTTAATTTATTGGGGCTGATTGGAGAAGCGAGAACACGTGAGTGTGGCAGGTTGACAACGTTGGAGAAAAACTGAGGTTATAAACAAGGAAGGAGAGAAGAGAGACAACAGACACGAAAATGGTTCAGACCAAAACACTATGCACAGGACTGAGCGTGGTATTTGGTTATAAGATTTCACGGACGCAGTCCTGAGGTCTCTGTTGTTTTCAGTGCTGAGACTTTGTCCGATTTGCCCTTCAGCATTTGATCACCTGTGAGTGCCCTGCTGGATGCTCTTCCTAACCTACAGACACATGTAGTGCCTCTGTTAACCATCCTCCACATAATAAATTGTGGTGTCTGATTATTATAGGACTACTCTCTCTCCTACAGAGACTGTTTTGAAAACGCTAATTGCCCATGTGTTCATTTATCACCTAAGAAGATTTATCAAAGAGAAATCCAGTGGGCTCATTATCATGAGAAACTGTTTTTCAGCTGCAGTCTAAAGTTATTTTTTGTTTCAGAATTTTAGGTGTTGCTTTGCTTTCAGTGTGTCAACATTAGCACACCAGACCAATTTAAAGTGGCACCATAATGAAAAACTAGATTTGGGACTTGTTTTGCAATTTGTGTGTGTAAAACAAAGTTTTGTTTTGTTTTTAAACCATACTATTTTCACTTCTCAGTTGTCTCTTCAGTCTATGCAATTATAGAAGAGGTTATCAAAAAGTTTGGGAAACAAGATCATAAAAAATCAAAAACCTTACACAAGAGCTTAACTTGGCTAATCCCCCAGTGAAAAGTTTCTTTTCAGGCATGCCCAGATGGATTCAAATGCAGGTGCTACTTTTGGTTTAGTCCCCTGGAAGTGTCACTTCAACCACTTGCACTGTGCCTTTGCAAATTTAACATGGGCCTCAAACTTGCACAGACCGCAAATATCTTTCAAATATCTGAAGGATCATCGATGCTTTTGATGCGAGCTGTGTCTCCAGCTATGACGATGCAGTTTTCAGTTCAACAGTTCAAGGGGTTCTGCACCGTGAATTGGTCCCCCTGGGTGAGACTGCCAATGTCTAGTTTTAGTGTAACATGCTGAGGCGTCTGAGAGGAAACATTAAGTGGAAATGAACTGAACTGTGGTGTGTGTCAGCTTGTGCGAGACTGCATTGAAAACAAAGAAGTTTTTAGTCATGTCCACCCAGTGTTTGCTCACTACCTGGAACATTCACTGGATTTTGCTTCCTTGAAGCTTTGTCCAGTTGAAGTTCAAGTTGAAGGATCATCACTTTGTCATATGGGAAAAGATCCATCTTCACTGCAAAGACACAAGTGAAAGGGGATATATCATAACTATGGGACCACTGGAAATCGCACCAGTGCATGAAAATGATCTTGACTGGGAATCCAAATTTAAATCAGGTGATGTTTTTCATTTTCATTTGGCCATTCAAAGAATTTTTGTTCACCTCTCCCATATATTGATTTCTCTAGAGCTTTGAATCCAATGTCCTTCTGCCTGCAGAGTTTAGAGAATGACACCTTTGTGAAGCAGAACTGGGGTTATGTACTGTAAACCGGCTTTTACGATTATTCACATCACTCTCTCGGTAAATGCTAACTGTCTATCCTGTAAGGGACAAGGCTAATCTGAACCTATCGGTCACTTCATAAAAGTTGAGTTCCTTTCACATTAACAGCAACAAGCCAATAATTAAACAGATTTAACACTAGCAAGAAATAATTTATGACATTGTTAATGTAATATAAGGTCACTTCAGGTTAAATTAGCTCGCAACAGTAATTGCAGGTATTGCCGGTGGGCAATCATTGAATATGCATTGAAATGATTATAATTTGCGTTTTATGGGATTTGCACTGTATGCTACTACATTATATAGAACTCTTTGTATTATGTATTTTAGCCATAGTGACCACTGGTACAAATGGGGCACTGGTGTTCCTGCAGTTTGATTCTGACAACTGGTCCTAGTGGCTGTAATAGACATATACCTTATCTCTCTCACACACACACACACACACACACACACACACACACACACACACAGAGCGAGAAAGGGAAATTGCACACATTATGAATCTAAAATTTTTAATCCCACCAAATAAAACATCTTATAGTGATGGGACATCAAACCCCTGGAGGCCTGACTGAGAGACTAAAAAAGGAATCATTACATAAAGAATATGAATGGGGGTGTTTTTTTATTTATTTATTTATTTGTAGTTTTTGGTTTTCTTCTTGTTATTGTTCTGCATAACTGTTTTATATTTTTGCCTTGGCAAAACTTAAGCAGGAAAACAATATTATCCAGCAGACAACTTTAGCTTGTTGTTCTTCTGTTTTCTCTTTGTGTTAACCATTTTTTTCTTTGCAGCTTGATCTTAATCACACACTGAAGTCAACTGATGTGTATCTGTTCTGCTTTAACATCAGTTTTGTTTTGTTTTTTGTCACAAAAACAAAACTTTTGCACTCGAGGAACTCTTTAATCTTCACCTTCATTCAAAGACATCCATTCATTTTCTTTACCATTTTCATTACCTCTTAGTCAGCTTAGGTTTATTATTAGGAAATCAAGTTTGTGCCAAAAAACCCATAAAACCCTCAGAAGCCACACAAGTAGAAGCCTACAGTCATGAGTCTGAAAGCATGGCCTACCAAATTCAAGCACATATGTCTGCTTATTCGTTCTTACACTCTAATGTGTTTTTAAGTTAGTTTCCAAGTCAGTAGAACATTTTTAATTATTATGACTTTCTGTTATGTGACATTGAAATTTTGAGAGTGCATCTCTTAATTTGAACTGGGAGTCAATGCTGTGGTTTGGCGATAAGACTGCATTTAATTTTCAGTTTGCTCTTTCCCATTCTCTCTGCGCTTCTTATCCAATGTATCCACTTTCTCCACTCTTACACAAGCAAATAATCACTACACTGAAACCCACATACCAAAATCACATGCTGTCATGCTGATCCACCCCCCACCGTTGCCCTGTTTCATTTTCTCTGTGCAGTAAAGACAACAGAATAAACACTTATGCATTTTATGTGGATAGAACTGGGGGCAAAATAATCCTCATCTCAGGGAAAATGAAAGTGAAATACTGTGAAATACCAATAAGGGCCAAGATTAATCTATTTTCCCTCTAAATAAGTTCTATTGCCTTTTTTGGCCATTTTAATTTTGAGATGCAAATGGTCACATTGGAGTGCATTGACCTCCTGCCTTTCCTGTAAGACCTACATATTGGCCGTCTATTGATGCAAACACATCTTTATGTGATATTTCTATCAGAAAGGCAGGACATTTTGTATATAACCTTTCTGTAGAGCTTCCTAGGTGACTTATATCTTCTGTTGGGTGACACTGAGCAAAAGGCAAGCTGCAACTTGGATGAATAGCCCACACAATCCTGATTTAATATGAAGTTGAGTATTAAATGTACAGGAAACATTCTACACAAGTCCCACATAAAAGCAGTTGCAAATCAGTTTTCTTTTAAGCTTAGCTTCCATTCCTTTTTTTTTTTTTAAGTAATCATATGTTGGTTAAAGTGTCTACAATACCGTCAATACTGTAGGATTCCACAACAAAAACTGTAATATCAATCATTAAAAGCAAGTTTTTACAATACAGGGAGTGCAGAATTATTAGGCAAATGAGTATTTTGTCCACATCATCCTCTTCATGCATGTTGTCTTACTCCAAGCTGTATAGGCTCGAAAGCCTACTACCAATTAAGCATATTAGGTGCATCTCTGTAATGAGAAGGGGTGTGGTCTAATGACATCAACACCCTATATCAGGTGTGCATAATTATTAGGCAACTTCCTTTCCTTTGGCAAAATGGGTCAAAAGAAGGACTTGACAGGCTCAGAAAAGTCAAAAAAAGGGAGATATCTTGCAGAGGGATGCAGCAGTCTTAAAATTGCAAAGCTTCTGAAGCGTGATCATCGAACAATCAAGCGTTTCATTCAAAATAGTCAACAGGGTCGCAAGAAGCGTGTGGAAAAACCAAGGCGCAAAATAACTGCCCATGAACTGAGAAAAGTCAAGCGTGCAGCTGCCAAGATGCCACTTGCCACCAGTTTGGCCATATTTCAGAGCTGCAACATCACTGGAGTGCCCAAAAGCACAAGGTGTGCAATACTCAGAGACATGGCCAAGGTAAGAAAGGCTGAAAGACGACCACCACTGAACAAGACACACAAGCTGAAACGTCAAGGCTGGGCCAAGAAATATCTCAAGACTGATTTTTCTAAGGTTTTATGGACTGATGAAATGAGAGTGAGTCTTGATGGGCCAGATGGATGGGCCCGTGGCTGGATTGGTAAAGGGCAGAGAGCTCCAGTCCGACTCAGGCGCCAGCAAGGTGGAGGTGGAGTACTGGTTTGGGCTGGTATCATCAAAGATGAGCTTGTGGGGCCTTTTCGGGTTGAGGATGGAGTCAAGCTCAACTCCCAGTCCTACTGCCAGTTTCTGGAAGACACCTTCTTCAAGCAGTGGTACAGGAAGAAGTCTGCATCCTTCAAGAAAAACATGATTTTCATGCAGGACAATGCTCCATCACACGCGTCCAAGTACTCCACAGCGTGGCTGGCAAGAAAGGGTATAAAAGAAATAAAAGAAGAAAAACTAATGACATGGCCTCCTTGTTCACCTGATCTGAACCCCATTGAGAACCTGTGGTCCATCATCAAATGTGAGATTTACAAGGAGGGAAAACAGTACACCTCTCTGAACAGTGTCTGGGAGGCTGTGGTTGCTGCTGCACGCAATGTTGATGGTGAACAGATCAAAACACTGACAGAATCCATGGATGGCAGGCTTTTGAGTGTCCTTGCAAAGAAAGGTGGCTATATTGGTCGCTGATTTGTTTTGTTTTTGTTTTTGAATGTCAGAAATGTATATTTGTGAATGTGGAGATGTTATATTGGTTTCACTGGTAAAAATAAATAATTGAAATGGGTATATATTTGTTTTTTGTTAAGTTGCCTAATAATTATGCACAGTAATAGTCACCTGCACACACAGATATCCCCCTAAAATAGCTAAAACTAAAAACAAACTAAAAACTACTTCCAGAAACATTCAGCTTTGATATTAATGTGTTTTTTGGGTTCATTGAGAACATGGTTGTTGTTCAATAATAAAATTATTCCTCAAAAATACAACTTGCCTAATAATTCTGCACTCCCTGTATATAATCCAATAATTTTATCCTTACGTCTCTAAGTGTGCATGCTTTGACTTTATCAGAGACAACCTAAGGTGAACCAAGTCCCCGGTGCACTTCCAACCACTCGTTAAAGCATGCACTGCTTTCTGAGTTTAAATATGTAAGTTTTTTGTTTTCGTGGTGGATAGTACTTTGTGCTTATATATTTTTGTGACGGAGTTACACCGTCCCAGTCCGCAGACAGCTGACCTGAGCGCATACACGCACCACCACCATTAGTTTCTACATTTGTCGCGCTGGGTTACCGTGGCTGCGCGTCTTTTAGTCGACCGGGCAGATAACAGAAAGGGGTGAGAGGTATATTTTGAGCGGCACAGAGGGTGGCCAACATATTTTTTTTTTTTACTTACCTTTAATAAAGCCAGTCGTGTAGACTCTCCGTGATCGCCGATTGTACAAGTGGTTATGCAAGCCAATGGCATGGTGTTCCGGGGTTCAAATAATGGGTTCGCACGCGCTTGGAAAGGTCACGTGAACTGCATTATTTTTTTGTTTGGTTTCTTTTTGTTTTTTTTGTGAAACACTGTAGGCTGCCTGGAAGTGGCCATGGGTATGTATGTGTATATATATATATATGTATATGTATGTATATGTATGTATGTATATATATATATATGTATGTATGTATGTATATATATGTATGTATGTATGTATGTATATATATATATATGTGTATATATATATATGTGTGTATATATATATATATATATATATATATATATATATATATATATATATATATATATATATATATGTATATATATATATATGTGTGTATATATACATATATGTATGTGTATATATATATATATATATATATGTATATGTATATATATATATATATATATATATATATATATGTATATATATGTATATGTGTATATGTATATGTATATATGTATATGTATATGTATATATATGTATATGTATTGTAGGAATACAGCAGGAACTAGAAAAATTTGCATTTCCTGCGAAAATGCAGTGTGGATGCTGTAATGCTGAAGCTGTCTGCTGAAACTAGCTGAAAAAGCTGAAAAGTTGCAGAAATTGTAAAAACTTTGCAGAAGCAAAGGAACTTTGCTAAAATGTAGTAACTTAGCAGAACTGCAATATCTTACAGGAAACATAATACTTGGCAGAAATACAATAGCATAGCAGAACTTAGCAGAAACATTGTAACTTAACAGAAACACGATAACTTCTCAAAAATACAAGAATTTAGGAGAAATAGTATAAGATAACAGAAAGAATATATTTAGCCAAACATTCTTAAACATTACAGAAATACTATGATTTAGAAAAACAGTACAACATAGCAGAAATGCTGTGATTTAAAAGAGACACTGTAATATACTATGAATATTGTAATTTTAAATAAATACTATGTATTAGCAAAAATACTCCAGTTTAGCACAAATATTATAACATTGCAGAAATACTATTCTATAGCAGAAATGCTATATTTAGAAAGAAAAATATAATATAGTAGAAATACTATGATTTAGCAGAAATCCTACAATATAGCTTAATAACAATGATTTGGAACAGATACTATGATTGAGCAGAATAGTAATAACTTAAGTGAAAATATTGGAAAGGTAAAATGATAAGCTGAATAAAAGGAACATGGTTAAGTTCGCTGAAAACTAATTGTTGTTCACCTGTGAAAAATAAAATAAAAATACATTTAGAAAAAAAAAACAAATAAGAAAAGCCAACAGATACACACAAAATCAAATATGGATACACAAATCAACAAATACACAAGAAATCAAATATGGATACACAAATGTACAGAGAGAGACACACGCAGACAGGGTCTATGCCAGTCAACCAGTCTGAATATATAATATTTTTATCCAACAATGAGATGCTGCCCTAAAAGGGTCTTTGTGTGTTTCTTTCTCTCTCTCTCTCTCTCACACACACACACACACACACACACACACACACACACACACACAGCAGCAGCATCAGCAAGTGAACAGGGGCTGTTAACAGCATGTTTCTAGGTCAGTCAAACAGCTGTGAGCTTCTCAATTTGAATCCACCAATCAGAGAGGCTGTGTGCTTTTTCCCGCCAAAACTGGTGCACCAAGTGCAGGCTTTTACACACGCAGCACAGAGAGAGACAGGATTTTTGCAGTGTATTTCTCATAGTGAGGATTCCCCTCAAACAAACAGCCATAAATTCCTAACCGTAGGGGCTAAAACAGTCATTCTTACACCGTTTTGTTCACACGACATGGGGGAATCTTGAAATGTTGACCATTTAAAATAAAAATATGAAATATTATAGATATATGACATAGATGATTGGCTGGCTGGGAAGCCATGAAGGCCCCAATATGCAAATTTGAATGTTTCAGGCCTCAGATATGATTGGTTGTCTTAGAATCCATGAATGCCCCAATATGCAAATTCGAATGTGTCAGGCCTCAGATATGATTGGTTGTCTTATAACCCATGAATTCCCCAATATGCAAATTCGAATGTGTCAGGCCTCAGATATGATTGGCTGGTTGGGAAGTCGTGCATGCCCTGATATGTAAATTTGAATATTACACTCCTCACAGAGGATTAACTCCCTGGGAGCTGGCAGAAATATATAGAAATACTATGATTACCCAGAAATACTGCATTTAGTAGAAATACTATAAAAAGTAGAAATACTGTACTGTGATTTGGTAGAAAAACTATAATTAATCAAAATACTATATTTGGCAGAAATACAATTTTTAGCAGAAACACTATAGTTAGCACAAATCTTATGAAATAGCAGAAATAGTATGATTTAGCAGAAATGCTGTATTTAGCACAAATACTGAAAAGCAGCAGAAATGCTATGACTTAGCACAATAGTAATAACTTAAATAGAAAAATTGGAAAAGCAAAATGAACAGCTGATGTAAAGAGTAGGAATGTTTTGCTGCTCTTATTTGCTGCTATTTTTTATGATCATTATTACTATTCCATTAATTATTAATATTGATAGTGCATTTAGATGTTTAAACATATTGGCACCCAATTGGGCTTTTGTTACAGGTCCAGTTATAACCACTTCAAACTGTTGAGTTGAATCTATAACCCGAAATGCTTTTGAATCTATAATCTTAAAAGTTTATGGGCAGACTGCATTGTGAAAGAAAAGGCCTAACGCTGAGTATCCTCAAAATAAGACAGGAAACTGCATGCTTCTGCAGAAGTGAAACCGAAAGCACAGTCTCAGTGCAAGTAATTCTGAGGAGCAATTTGGATGATGCTATTATCATCTTTGATGCATTTATCTTTGATTAAGCTTTGATTAAGCTTTAAGTAGTTGTATTAGATTGAAACATTTGTTTTATACATTTTACATATAAGTCAAGATCATTACACACAGGATGGCCTTAGCCTGGTTGCCTAAGTTGAGCTCAACTAAGGTGCAGAGAGCAGATGCACACTCTGTGCACGCACAGACAGACATACACCCACATACACACACATATTAGGTAGACTCATTTATATAGGTAAGAGTTTAATCATGTTTTGCTATAACTGCAAAGTTGGGGTGCGTACGTGTTAGTCTGTTTCAGGAAGTACACCTGGCCAAGGTACAGAGAGCTGTGTGTATGCCGAGCAACACTACCGCCATCGCTGAGGCCTGGGCACGACTTGACCACAAGTTTGACTTGATGTACGCCAAGCGTGCATTTGTTCACTGGTATGTGGGTGAGGGAATGGAGGAGGGTGAGTTTTCTGAGGCTAGGGAGGACATGGCAGCTCAAGAGAAGGATTATGAAGAGGTTGGAGTTGACTCTGCTGATGGTGAGGGAGATGAGGAAGGTGAAGAGTAGGTTCATTTGTGAGGAACAGATTTTCTTTTTTCTAACATCTACATTAAAATAGTAATCTATATACTATAATCTCACAGTCAATCAGATTTGTCACTCTCTAGGGACCCTGGCCACTAATTTGGGAATCAAAGGTGTGCATCTGGCAGTATATGCTGAGCCAATGGTAATGTTTTTTTAGTTCTACCCCGAACAGCCACCACAGAAAAATGAAAAATAAAATACACCTTATTTTTTTTTTTTTTTAAGATTTATTTTGTCTTTAATCATTTTTCAACAGATACATTATTAAATTATTAATTTTTTTCTTTTTTACCAATCATGATCACAATACATAATGAAAACGTTGCGATTATACACACACACAAACAAAAAAAAAAACACAAAAAAAAAAAACACAAAAAAAACAAAAGAAACCTCCCCTTCCCTCCCCACCCAAGGCTCAAGTAAAGAGAAACAAAACAAAACAAACAAAAAATGTATGTCACACATCTGGAAAATGCATTTTTATATAGTCAATAAATGGGTTCCAAGTCGCAGAGAATTTTTGTTGTGATGAGAGAACTCTGTATCTAAGTTTTTCCAGTGGCAAAAAAAAGAGCACCTCCTTTAACCATTGTATGTATGAAGGAGCCTTATCAGACTTCCAATGAAATAAAATAAGTCTACGGGCAAGCAGTGTAGCAAATGCTATGGCATTTTCCTGAGATTTACTAATTTTGTATTGAGATGGCATAACTCCAAAAATGCCAATGCGAAATCAAGCACTAAATTCTGAGCACTGATATGAGATAATACTTTAAATATATTTCCCAGTAATTATCCAGGTTCGGACAAGACCACATCATATGACCCTCACTTGCTGGATTATGACCACACCTGGGACAGGCAGGATCAACTTCCAAGAAAAATTTTGAAAGCCTTTCTCTTGTATAATGAAGACGGTGGAGAATTTTGAACTGAATTAAACCATGGCGAATGCAAAGGGAAGAAGTATGTATACGATTCAAACACAATCTCCACTCATCATCAGATAAATCCACCCCAATATCTTTTTCCCAATTTTCTTTAATTTTTTTCCAAGTAATAGGCCTTAAGCTCTGTATCAGTTTGTATATAACAGAGATTCTCCTTTTGCCGAAAGGATCCATTTCCAAAATGGTATCCACTTGATTTTTAGGAGGTAGGTAGGGAAAAGAAGGAAACAATTTTTTTGCAAAACTTCGTATTTGCAGGTATCTAAACATATGTGAGGTTGGTATATTGTAATCTCTCATCAGAGTGTCAAAGGTGTTAAAAGTTTCTCCTGAAAATAAATTGTAAAAAAACTTCAAACCATTATTGTGCCAAATTTGGAATGCTTTATCTGAAATGGATGGCAAAAAAAAGGGTTACAGGCAACAGGGAAAAAATTACTAACCTGTTGCAAACAGAAGTGCCTTCTGAATTGAAGCCATATTTTAATAGATGTTCTTACAACTGGATTTGTTATTTTCTGTTTTTGATTTAAAGCTAGGGATGAGGTTAGGAAAGGAAGTGGATTAGACATCAGTTCCATTTTTACCCAAGCTTCACCCTCGCTATTCTCATAAACATATTTCCAGTGCAATAATTTGGTGATATTAGCCGCCCAGTAATAAAAGATAAAATTTGGCAACCCTAGCCCACCAGCCTCCTTTGGTACTTCCAAATATGTTTTTTCTATTCTGGGATTTGAATTTTTCCAAATAAATGTTGCTATTAATCTGTCTAAATCTTTGAAACTTGATTTGGTTATAAAAACAGGGACCATTTGGAAAATATAAAGAAATTTTGGTAAGACTGCCATTTTAACTATATTTATTCTGCCCGCTAATGAGATTGGAAGTGTTCCCCATTTTTTAAAATCTTGTGATGTTTGTTCTAACAAAGTGTCAAAGTTATGAATCCGCAACTCCATCATTGTGCGAGTTATATTTATTCCCAAATATTTAAATGTTTCTTTTTCTAATTTAAAAGGAAAGGCAGAGAAATCTTGCTCTATGTTATTAATAGGGAACAGCAGGCTTTTTGAATAGTTCAATTTGTATCCAGATATGCGTCCGAAGTGATCTAATACCTTCAGCAATTTAGGAATTGATGCCGTTGGATTAGATATATACAGTAATAAATCATCTGCATACAATGACACTTTGTGCACTGTCCCGTCCCTAGAAATTCCGGCAACCTGACTGTCCTCCCTAAGAGCAATAGCTAAAGGTTCAATTACTAAATTAAAAAGATAGGGAGATAAACTACAACCTTGCCTGCAGCCTCTACTTAGCTGAAAAATGTCAGAGGTTACATTATTTGTCCTCACTGCCGCAACTGGAGAGGAATACAATATTTTAATCCATTTTCGAAACAGTGGGCCAAATTCAAATTTATTTAGGACCGCATGAAGGTATGGCCATTCTATACGGTCGAAGGCCTTTTCTGCATCAAGAGAAATTATTATTTCTGACTCTTCTTTTGGTTCTGATGTATATAGAATATTAAATAGGCGGCGCATATTATAAAATGACTGTCGCCCTGGCATAAAGCTGGTTTGGTCAGGATTAATAAGTTTTGGCAGTATAAGATCGATTCTACTAGCTAAAATTTTTGTGAGAATTTTGTAGTCACAATTTAAAAGGCTCACTGGTCTGTAGGAGCTGCATTGTGAGGGATCCTTACCTTTTTTGTACAGCACCGAAATTATGGCTTGCTTCATAGTATCTGGTAATTTCTCTTGAAAGAATATTTCTTGGTATACATCTTTGAGTATAGGTGCTAGTTTATCTGTAAACATTTTATATAGTTCAATAGGAAAACCATCAGGTCCCGGTGCCTTGTTACTTTGCATTGATTTAATTACTTCAACAATTTCACTAATGGTTATCTCTCTATCAATTTCTGTTCTATCATTTACAGATATTTGTGGAATCGGTAATCTATTAAGCATTTCAGCAACCTTTTTTCCATCAACCGGATCTGAAGTGTAAAGATTGGAATAGAACATTTTAAACTGGTCATTAATGGTTTTTGGATTGGACGTCTTTTCTCCAGCGGTTTTACAAATTTCAGAAATCGTGTTAGCTGATATGGATTGCTTAAGTTGATGTGCCAAAAGTTTCCCGGCTCTTTCCCCATGTTCATAGAACTTTTGCCTTGATTTGAAAAATAGACGTTCTGTTTGCTTAATGGACAAAATTTTGTACTCTGAATTTAGTAATAATTTTCTCTTATAGAGGTCTGGTGTTGGATTTTCTGCATATAAGCAATCAATCTCTTTTATACTGTTGGCTAAGTTGTTCATTTGTTGGAAGTATTTCTTTTTTTGAAATGATACATATGAAATTATCTGGCCTCTAAGATAGGCCTTTAATGCTTCCCATACAACAGTCATTTTCATCCCTTGGGTTTGATTTGTCTCTAAGAAAAACTGTATTTGCTCAGAGACCATTTTTTTAAATGAGTCTTTAGTTAGGAGTAAAGGATCAAGTCGCCAGGCCAGTTTTTGACTTGAGCGTTCATAAAAATTAACATCTAATTGTACTGGACTATGGTCTGAGATTACGATAGAGTTATATTGGCAATCTAAAACCTTGGGAAGAATTCTATTATCTACAACAAAAAAATCTATCCGTGAGTATGACCGGTGTACTGGTGAGAAAAATGAAAATTGTTTAGATGTAGGATTTTTGTTCCTCCAGGGGTCAAAAAAAGCATAAGATTGCATAAAGGATTTTAGAACATTACCTGCTTTTGAAATTCTGCTATCAGGTTTTGGATTTGATCTATCAAGTTGAGGATTAAGCACACAGTTAAAGTCACCACCCAGTATCAAATGGGACACTGTTAAATCTGGCAAGTATTTTAAAAAAGTACAATAGAAATTTGGGTCGTCCCAGTTTGGTCCGTATACATTTGCAAGAATTACTTGTTTCCCATACAAACTGCCCTGTATAATAATATATCTCCCTCTGGTATCCGCCACAGTTGATGTTGGAATAAATGGAATCCCCTTCCTAATTAGAATAGCAACACCTCGTGATCTGTCCTCAAATTTTGAGCTAAATATTTGACTTATCCATGTTTTTTTAAGTTTAATTTGTTCACTTGATCGGAGGTGTGTTTCCTGCAAATATACAACATCGGATCTCAATGATTTTAAATGAGTAAAAACCCTTGTGCGTTTAACCGGATTATTTATACCTTTAACATTCCAGCTTATAAAACGAAGAGGCAAATGACTTTGCGAACTTGCCATTCAGGTACCAAAATGTAAGTACAGAAAAAATGTGTCCCAACCTCTGGAACCCCCCCCCCAAAAAAAAGAGGGGGAGAAGAGAAAAAAACAAAAAAAAAAAAAAAATTCCACTTTCCCCGTGTTTATTCTAATCAAATGCCCCAGAATAGCAGCAATATCTCAAACATATCAAAAATCGGAACAAAGTAGGAAGGCAAAGTATTCCTAATAAATTAAATCAAAATTATTATACCTTCCGGCCTTTTTTTGAATATGGCCCAATTAATTACTTGACTTCTCCCCAACACCGACGCATAACAATGTCCCTTGAGTTCAAACAATCACACATGTTAAGTCCAACTTATTTCTTCTCACTCGCCTGTACCTCTCACGGCCGCAATAAGTCTTTTTTAATAAAGTCCATTGCAGCCGCTGGGTCGGTGAAACAATTTTCCTGTCCCGTAGGTGAGGTGATGCGGAGAACAGCTGGAAACAAAAGTCCAAACTTAACGCCAGTGCAGCCTCGGAGCAAACGTTTAGCCTCCATAAAAGCAGCTCGTTTCTTTGCCACCATTGCTGTAAAATCAGGAAAAATGCTTATCTTCATATCCTGCAGCAGCAACGGCTGTGACTTGGAGGCCCTTCGGAACACCTCCTCCTTCTCTTGGAAATAGTGAAACTTCACCACGATTACCCTGGGGGAGTTTCCCTGTTGATCCAAGCTTCGGTGAGCACGGTCCAGCATCGGAGTAAAATCGAGGCCCAGTATGTCTTTCAGCATTGTGGCAATAACTGCCGTGGATTTCCCGGTGTTTTCAAAGCCCTCCTTCACCCCTACAATGTGTGCATTGCACCGGCGTTGTCGCCCCTCGATGTCCTCCAACTTGCTGGTCAACTTAGCAACGTCCGATTTCAACTTGCTAACCTCGTTTTCCAACTCCACTGTCCGGTCTGAATAAGTATTCAAACCAAACTCAACACTTTCCAAACGGGTCTCTTGCTTCTCTAAATCTTCTTTAATTGTGTCTATTTTATCATTTAAATCTTTCGTGCTTAAATCGATACGGTCCAGTATCCTCTTTTCAGAGCTAGCAATCGCTCTCATAATTTCACTCACGTCAGGGGGTGGTGCCTCCGATCTGCCATCAGCATGGTCCGAGGCTTTTGCGGCCTGCTCTTTCCCCGATCTAGTTTTGCTCATTTTTCGTACAACGTAGTTTTGAAGATGTATAAAAATGCCTCAGAACAGCACACGGGCGTGTTATCGTACTGTTATTAAAAGTTCGTTAGTTTTGGAGAAATGGAATTATGAAAAAAAAGTTAGTCCATTGAGGAGCCCCTGTACAACACGTCTTCACATGGCTACCAGCCCCCGTATTCTACACCTTAAACATACATGCACAGTGAGCATAAAAACAATCATGTTATTTCATCTAAAAAATATTTACTTTAGATAACTGAACTGCGTTTTGTCGATACCGCTGCTGTGGTCTTGTTTAAAAATTAGTTGGCAGAACGTTTAAATACCATTCAAAATTCTTACCTCCTTCCATGTTTGTATATTGTTCACAAACACCCATGCTGATTCCCCCCAGTGGTCACATTTAGAAACTACAACACATAATTAATGACATACTTACAGTATTAAATATTAAATATATTTAAGGCTGTGTGCTTTATACAGTCACTGGTACACTAATTTATATTTAAATTTAAGGACACAGATTTGGGAAATAGTTACCGCCACTCAACGGAGATATTAATATTATTTTAAGTTTCCTGATTCAATTTACTTTTTAATAGTAATATTTCTGGTTAATATTGCCTCCAAAAGATATACCTAGTAAATAGGTCAAGTAATTAATTAAATTACATTTATTTTAAAAAGATGAGTAAACAAATAAATACTTTAAGTGGTAGAAAGTAGAAATGCCTGTTAATAATCGTAACTACAAGCAGGGACTGCCTGCCGAACATATTCAGAGGCTTCAGCGGAAGAGGTTTAACGTCCCGCTCTGTCTCACCGGTTTCTGGCATCGATTGTAAACACGTGCGCCAGGTGAAGCACACCGTTTCTCCGTCAGTTATTCAGGAATCCTACCTAGGATCAGCTTTCTCGTCTCACAAACACAAACCTGTTTCATTTGGCTCGCCGTTTTCTACACTCTACAAACTGTATAGCTTTCCTGCCGCTGTTGTGCCCAAAAGTGATTGTCTGCCAGAAACTGATTGCCGTCCACGGGAGCGCGTGCAGCTGCTTAAAGTTGCAGCGCCCGGATTGCTTGCGTTGCCAGCTACTTCCGTGCAACTGATATAACGTGGGGGGAAAAAAAAAACCCAAACACATTTATGCCTTTATTATTAGGCAAAGGTATGCATTTATGGAACTTTAACATTTCTTGTAACCGAATTATGACGCTTATCAGAAGGTTGCTTTCAGTGTGTAGCGCAGTCACGAATGACTACACGCATCACGATGGAATAATTAATGCCTACAGGTTTAGTATGTCTACTCTCGTTGTTCATATTTGTTATAAGACTGTCGAATAGTAGTTAAAAAAATAAAGACCTATTGTGCCAGCATCACCATGACTCTTTCTTGTTTGTTCAGAATAACGACTGAGAGCATGGCATTTTAGCGCTACCAAAAAGTGATTGTGGCCTATAACTTGTCACTGAAACAATATTTCGGTTTCAAACTTGTTGGATATATTCCAGAAGGGTTACATGTGACATATTATATCTCAAACAGTCCATTAGAACTGCTGAATAACTTGTACAGGAACAATAAAACTGACAATATGCAATTTCCAACCTGCCAAAAAGTGATTGTGGTCTATAACTTGTCACTGAAACAATATTTCTGCTTCAAACTTGGCGGATGTCATTCAGAAGGGTCATATGTCAAATATTACATCTCAAACAGTCCCTTAGAACTGCTGGATAACCTTTAAAGGAACATTAACATTGATAATATGCCATTTTCAGCCTGCCAAAAAGTGATTGTGGCCTGTATCTTGTCACTGAAACAATGTTTCTGCTTCAAACTTGGTGGATGTCATTCAGAAGGGTCCTATGTGACATATTATATCTCAAACAGTCCATTAGAACTGCTGAAAAACTTTTAAAATAACATTAATACCGATAATATGTCATTTTCAACCTGCCAAAAAGTGATTGCTGCCTACGGTGGCCCCTAGAGACAAAGCACGCACAAACTCCAAAACACATGCAAACTCCAAAACACATGCAAAATACAAAACACGTACAAAATACAAAACACGTACAAAATACAAAACACATGCAAACTGCAAAACACATGCAAACTCCAAAACACGTGCAAAATACAAAACACGTACAAAATACAAAACACATGCAAAATACAAAACACGTACAAAATACAAAACACATGCAAAATACAAAACACGTACAAACTCCAAAACACATGCAAACTCCAAAACACGTACAAAATCCAGAACACATGCAAAATACAAAACACGTACAAAATACAAAACACATGCAAACTCCAAAACACATGCAAAATACAAAACACGTACAAAATACAAAACACATGCAAAATACAAAACACGTACAAAATACAAAACACATGCAAACTGCAAAACACATGCAAACTCCAAAACACATGCAAAATACAAAACACGTACAAAATACAAAACACATGCAAAATACAAAACACGTACAAAATACAAAACACATGCAAAATACAAAACACGTACAAACTCCAAAACACATGCAAACTCCAAAACACGTACAAAATCCAGAACACATGCAAAATACAAAACACGTACAAAATACAAAACACATGCAAACTCCAAAACACATGCAAAATACAAAACACATGCAAAATACGAAACACATGCAAACTCCAAAGCACAACGGAAGTGCTCCAGGACGCTAGGGGCAGTGTTGAGCTTTTGTTACCTAGTAACTACACAAGCCAGGACGTACCAATGACCGGATTTGGGCTGTATCCCAATTCAGGGTCTGCAGCCTTTTTTTCCCTCACTTTATTTATCTCATTTTAGACATACAGTCAAGGGGTCTGCAGCCTTAAAGGCCGCATTTTAAGGCCAAAGGCTGTCCCAATTCAAAGGCTGCTCGAAATGCGGCCCTCAAATGCGTCCTTCATTTCCTGAATTTTAAGGATGGGTCAGTGTAGCCTTCATGGCCCAACATATCCCAGACTTCATAACGCGGCGGTGGTGTGGATAATTTTGCGAAAAAAAACCGTGGAAGCGAAGCGTCAAGAGTACTTTCAAAAGTAAGTACTGAGTAATATGTCCCTTATTTATGTGCAAATGTTTAATAATGAACAACATTAAAACATTACTGTTGGCCACATGTCGGGAAAGTTATGTGCCATTAGCGATGTTTGTACTAACTTGGTTTTAAAGCCTTTACTTCAAAATATATACGCCGTTCAATAGTTGACTTTAATCTTACAGAGAATGTGATGATTTTATGGATAATTAAAGTCAGTCATAAATCCACAAACACAACAAGCTGAAAGTCGGTGATGCTGCTCGGTTTGCAGTCCTGAATATCACGGCACAAGCAGGATTCACTGCACTGTTAATGTTAGCTATGTTATATTGCTGCCTCTGTTCGGTGGTGTCGAGCCAAACGGACTTTAACGTGTGTTTGAACGAGCTGACGGTTCACTCGTTAAGCTGAAAGAAAGATGCTTTAATCACAGGAGTCACACATGTGTCCACTGTACCATCTGGGAACTCTTCTTGTTTAGCACTCGTAATAACACAAACACTAAATCCTCCTTCTCTTGTGCTGTTTTGTAGCAGTGTGTACACCTGAGACTGTCACCTGTCTGTCTGTCCTGCACTCTCTCTTTTCTTTCTCTCTGATTGTGGAATAAAAGTATGAACATGTATTTATAAGTTACACTTGTGTTTGAATCCTGCAGCTTATCACACATTTGATTTCCATGTGTGACGACTGCAAGTGTCCAGAGTGAGGACAGACTGAGGGACCCACTGCTGCACATCATCTGTGAGGCTTTGCACCCCTGATGATCCACCAGGACAAACTCAGCAGTGTGTGAGGAAGAGGAGGAGGAAGAGCCAGCAGCAGCTGACAGATGGAGAGAATAGACAGACTGTTCCCTGTTTGTGAAGGACTGCTAGGAAAGTTTAACATAACTAATTGTCTGTCCTGAATCAGTCTTATTAGGTAATGTTCAAATAATGTTATCATTCCAGTGTTTTCAGTGTGGGAGAAAGTACTCAGGGCCTTCAGGTTACACACTATGAAAGGAAACCTAAAGTATTCAGAAAACTAAAGTATGTATCAGCAGCAGAATGGAGCTAAAAATAAATGTTTGTTTCAGTTCTATGAAGCTTTGAGTATTTTGGATTAGTAGCACTGCTGTGTTTGTTGCATCATATTACTGTAATTGTTTATATGTTTTATATATTCTGAGGTAAGTTGATCTATAGTGTTACATCATATTCTATAAGGATGTTATGTGTTTGTATACTTTCTGCCCAGTTTGACCCATTTAGCAGAAGTCAGCCTGTTTAAGGCTCTGATATCTATTCTGTGTGACTTAAAGCAGTTATGACATGGTCTGATTTTATCACCCAATAAAGGAATATTTAATATATCAGTCTACTCTTCATTTTATCAGAAACAGTTATCATAGCTTGTACATTTTCTTTTTAGAAATATATGTAAGCAATGAGCCAAATTTAGTAATGCCAACATACTGAAGGAACAACATTTGTCTCTTATGTATGATACACCTATATATGCACTGTCAAAGATACTTGTCTTTGAGTGAAGATTTAAGGTGATAGACTAAGGAGCTTGGAAAGAAAAGGTGAAAAGACATAAATAACTGCAACTAGAATCTGTACTGAAGCTCAGTATTTGACACAGAGTTCATGTTCACTAACACTAATAATGATTAATATAATAACTATAATATTGGCCATATTATATTTACATTACCAAAGTGATATGACTTTAGTCTCATGAAAAACATTAATTAATTGTTATTTACTAGCTAATCTTAAAATGACTGTTCAGTGCAGAAATGAAACCCAAAAGTCATGTTTTACAGTCCTGTGGTCTCAGCCTCAGATACTTATCAAATCACACAAAGCTCTTGTAGAAACAAACAAACAAATTAACAAAATATGTTCTCCTTCATTTCTGTCAAACTAAGTTGTATGACACGTTTCCAGCGGTTAGTATAATGGTTGCTAGGCAACCTGGGCATATGACGGAGACTAGACCGTCCCATACAGCCCAAACTTGCCGTTTACTTTGCAAATCGAGCTCAACACTGCCCCTAGCGTCCTGGAGCACTTCCGTTGTGTTTTGGAGTTTGCATGTGTTTTGGAGTTTGCATGTGTTTTGTATTTTGCATGTGTTTTGTATTTTGCATGTGTTTTGGAGTTTGTATGTGTTTTGTATTTTGCATGTGTTTTGTATTTCGTACGTGTTTTTTTTTTTGCATGTGTTTTGGATTTTGTACGTGTTTTTTTTTGCATGTGTTTTGGATTTTGTACGTGTTTTGTATTTTGCATGTGTTTTGTATTTTGCATGTGTTTTGGATTTTGTACGTGTTTTGTATTTTGTACGTGTTTTTTTTTGCATGTGTTTTGGATTTTGTACGTGTTTTGGATTTTGCACGTGTTTTGGATTTTGTACGTGTTTTGGATTTTGTACGTGTTTTGGATTTTGCATGTGTTTTGGAGTTTGCATGTGTTTTGGAGTTTGCATGTGTTTTGTATTTTGTACGTGTTTTGGAGTTTGCATGTGTTTTGGAGTTTGCATGTGTTTTGGAGTTTGTGCGTGCTATTTGGAATTTGTAAGTGTTTTGGAGTTTGTACATGCTTTGTCTCTAGGGGCCACCGTAGCTGCCTATATCTTGTCACTGAAACAATATTTCTGCTTCAAACTTGTTGGGTATCATTCAGAAGGGTTATATGTGACACATTATATCTCAAACAGTCTCTAAGGACTGTTGAATAACTTTTAAAGGACCATTAATACCCACAATATGCCATTTTCAACCTGCCAAAAAGTGATTGTGGACTATAACTTGCCACTGAAATACTATTTCTGCTTCAAACTTGGTGGATGTCATTCAGAAGGGTCATATGTCAAAAATTACATCTCAAACAGTCCCTCAGAACTGCTAAATAAACATTAAGGGAACAATAAAACTGACAATATGCAATTTCCAACCTGCCAAAAAGTGATTGTGGTCTATAACTTGTCACTGAAACAATATTTCTGCTTCAAACTTGCTGGAAGTCATTCAGAAGGGACATATGTCACATATTATATCTCAAACAGTCCCTTAGAATTGCTAGATAACCTTTAAGAGAACAATAAAACTGATAAAATGCCATTTTCAGCCTGCCAAAAAGTGATTGCCGCCTATATCTTGTCACTGAAACAATATTTCTGCTTCAAACTTGACTGATATCATCGAACAATCAAGCGTTTCATTCAAAATAGTCAACAGGGTCGCAAGAAGCGTGTGGAAAAACCAAGGCGCAAAATAACTGCCCATGAACTGAGAAAAGTCAAGCGTGCAGCTGCCAAGATGCCACTTGCCACCAGTTTGGCCATATTTCAGAGCTGCAACATCACTGGAGTGCCCAAAAGCACAAGGTGTGCAATACTCAGAGACATGGCCAAGGTAAGAAAGGCTGATAGACGACCACCACTGAACAAGACACACAAGCTGAAACGTCAAAACTGGGCCAAGAAATA